>NC_060891.1:14314378-14564378 GCF_014805685.1 Silurus meridionalis | reverse complement strand
CGGATTAAAGGAAATGCATAGATTTTGAGTCACAGCCAATGGGGAAATAAACTAAGTTGATCCATTGAGTAAGAGCAGGCCCTAACAACGGTAAGGCTTAGACAAAGGTGCCTGTTTGCCAGCAGCAGGTAGAAGATGGATGGCTAGTTAAACATTGCAGTCATACCTGGAAGGTGCCATGGGCCGGTCAATGAGGCCAACTTTGTGTGACCGTCACATGCTCCCATAGTGCTTATCTTTGGTCATGAAAAAACAAAGGAGTTTTTGAGAGTCAGGGTAGAATATTAAGAGTGTCCTTATTAGCTCTGAGGCTGTGTGCATATAATTCCTCCTGAGAATAAACCACAACATTTGTTTTTAGGTAATATTGTTATTGGTCTAAATGGTATGAGTGCAAATTTCTGGCACAACTAGACATTCCTGAGGCCTTTAAATATATTTTTGAGTTGTTTAAAATATAATTTAGCTTATTGAGTATGCTAATCTATCGGACATTTGATGTGCTAACATTTTATAACTGTCATTCGGTTTGTTCATGTTATTCAAAGCCTTGCTTCAACTGCCTTGTAAGGATTTGCATGAGGAAACCACTTTTCCTATTAAACCTGGCTCAGTTAGTTACCATTCACACATACACTTGTATTTGCATACATGAGCTTAAGCTCATGCATTGCATATAAAACATTATGTTAGTAAGCATTTGTTTAATATGTACACCGTTTTAAAATGTGTTGCGAAATTATGACTGGTTTTTTTTTTTCAGTTTTGAAATCTATTCATGTTCTAAGGATTTGATCTGCACCAGCTTATCCTTCTAATAGCAGGGTTGTTTTTACTTGCAACTGTGATTATGGAGTGGTGTATTACTCAACATGAGCTGATGCAACATGTCTGTGGTTCAACTAAATAAAGATGTGTTGAAAATGTTTTTGTGATTATTTATTTAAAATTGTAAGCAAAAAAAAAAGTGATTTTTAGTTTATAAAAACGAGACCTGTGACAATGCAGATATTGCTTGTTTGTTTTGCAAGAAACAGTGTAAGAAGAACAAACAATTTTAGTTGCTGTCCTTGTAGTAAAATTAATATATGTAAATGTTTTAGAACATGCACATAACTAATTATTTATTTAATTACATTAAAAAAAAATTATATATATATAATGACTTGGGAACAGCAAAAATGTTAAAGATAGTTAGAGATGATGATGATGATGATGATGATGATGATGATGATGATGATGATGATGATGATCTGAACCATGGCTGTGTCATCAATGACAATGTTTTTTGGACTGCAGTTGTGAAATGTGTCTCATTCATGTCCCAAGGTTCAAATGCACAATAAAGTCAAACAAAATGAAAGAGACCTGCAGGCTCATTTCTCCCCACCCTTCCACTATATAGCTTTGTAATTGCACCCTTGAATAAGACACTAATCCCTGAGAATGAAAGGAAGATATGACATGAAAGTTAGAAAAGTATTTAGTGCCAAGGAAAATCATTCCCTCATCATTCTTTGCAAAACCTTCATGAAAGAATTTTGTCTGACTCTAGAAAGTTTTCTACTACAGAAACAACCCCTAAATAGTTCTACCTGGAGCTTGTCTTAAAGAGAGTTGGACTGTTTGGTGTTTTTTGTAACCAATAGATCTTATCTGTGTAGAAAATGTCTTACTTAAATGAACAAATAATTGAATATACAGCCAATGGGTTATTTTTACATACATTGGTATACAGGTTAATTTGATGGTGTTTAAATAAATTATGTGCTTATTTAATCTCTGCAGCAGTGATGAGTTTGTTTTTATTGCTTGAGCAGTGTGTGAAAGTGCTGTACAGTAGAGGGTGTGTTTATTCGTGTGTGTTCTCAAAGCAATATCAACATTGTTCCGGTACTTGCTAATCACCCAATCTTTTGTGTGTTTCATCTTATATGACTCGGTTATTCCCTTTCATTTCTGAGCACTAGAGCTTTGTGAAATGTCTCAGCACTCATCAATTACACAGTGGTGGCAACTTAAAGGAGTGCTGAAAAGTCATGAACAGTTCTTTACTTTAGCATCAGTGAAGCGTTGTACAAAATTATCCCACACACATGATCCTGCACACACTCTCACCTACATATGCACACATAGACTTGCACTTACAGGTAAAATGAGCATACAGAAAACTACACTATACACAGGATTGATTTTCTCATGTTTTGAAATGTTTGGTTTTCCTTTCTGTATAATTTCCTTTGTCTGTTTAATGTTTGTTTGTTTGTTTGTTTGTTTTTTATATCACCACAGAACTTGTAGATCTCATTCTATTAGACTCCTTTTTTAAACAGAATAGAATGGGCCATTATCATACTGTGGAAATCAGTTCTCCCACTGTGACATTAATCCCTAACATTAATCCAGCTCTCTCACTGCCACTACATTAATGTTCAATGTTTTAGACTATTTGTGTTTTACCGTCCCCTCTAATAAACCTGGCAAAGCTGAGACATTTAGATTGGAACATGGATGAAAGTACATAGGTTCGAGTCTTTTTTTTTTTCCTTTTTTAAAAAATAAAAAATTAAATTTCATTTATTTCTTCACTGCAGTACAAAAAGTCTATTTCTTTTGCCATCTGAGAAAAACTGCATTTGTACCAAGCCTGAGCAATGAGGTTAATGATTTTTACCTATTTTGAGGCACTCTTATTCTCCTACTCTCCTATCCTTTTAACATTCAAAATGATTTGTTTTGTAATTTAAAAATAAAAGTTATTAGCATACCCATGTAAGGAAAATATAGAAGGAATTTATTGTTCCACAGTACAACTGTTACAAAATAAACACCAAATAATATTTTTTAAAATAATTGTAAATAAAAGATTAACTACTACTACTGGTAATAATAATAATAATGATAATAATAATAATAATAATAATAATAATAATAATAATAATAATAATAATAATAATAATAATAAAATAATACAAATCTTAGTTGAGATGAACAAAAGTTTAAACAAAAGGTGTCAGGGAGCAAAAACTTTGGTTTTAAAATTGAGTTAATATTGTTTGTTTTTTGTGACCCTGTAGTTTTATCCTTTTACCCAGTGCCCTTTTGTGGTCAAAAAATTTTAAATGTTAAAGGCACATGGCATAGTTTGGACTGTTGGCTTGGTTTACAACCAAGTTGATGTTGTAATCTTTTTTTGGGGGGGATGGTGCTTTCTTTTTTTAAAACCCCTTTTTTAAAGAATAATAGAAGCTTAGACAATTTTCTACCATTTATGTTTTATTTTAAAGAGGTAATTGCAAAATAGATAACTATCATTATAAAAGCTTAAAGCATAGACACACACATGCTTAAGTGAAAGAAGAAAACGTGAGGTAATATCCTTCTGTAGTCTTGACCTTGCGCGTTTTCTTGGTCTATCCTCCCTAAACGACTGCACATGCAAAGGTGAAGCCAGAGCATGGAGATACATGAGCGATATGATGCACACTTATGGAATAACAAAATGATGAAAAGCCACCTAAAAGCAGATAAATGGCTATACAGTATGGTGTACAATGGGAATTAAACGCATAGGGCAGCTGGGCTCTTATCTGAACGAAACCCAGCAACAAAGGAGTGCTAAGACTAAGAGGCTTGATGCATGGGAAAGCCATGGGCCAGCCATTGTGACTGCCCTTCTGCTGAGCAAATAGTCCAAACTGTTCATTCCCCGTCTTCCATTCTCTCGCCGCCACATTGTTTGTGTCCTTGCATTTCATTCAGCAAGGAAGATTGCTCTCAGGCCCAGTGAGCAAACAGTCCAGAAAAGAGCCAGCTATCTTCTCCTGTTCCCAGGAGAACTAGCATTTTGATTTGGGCTCCAAGCTGTCAAAGGATTGGAGAGTTGATGTCAGGGTGCCTGAATTAATTGCTTTAAGCCAAGGAGGGGCTAACTGCATTTATCACAAACTGCTCAGAGAAATGTGTTGTAGCAGTTAGACTGCACCTCTAGATGCTTGCTTTCTGCATGTCTGACATCTTGTACTTGATACACAGTGTTCAGGGGTTTTTTTGTGTCTTTTTTTTTTTTTTTTTTTTTTTTTACTTTAAGTGAAGCCCACATTCTATTTATAGGGGATGGAACAAAACCCATGCATATGCTCACTGCTTTGTTTGCTTTATTGATCTGGCTTATGCATATATATAAATATTGCATACCAACTCTGTGTACAAGATGTTTTATAATTATCTCAGGAAACCTGTAACCTATCTCTATCTCTCTTATTATTTACTATATTTCTGTATATGAAAAAGGTGTATAAGATGTAGATACTGTAATTTAATAGTAAATAATATATTAATTACATCCTTTATTTTTTTTATTTATATTAACATATATATATATATATATATATATATATATATATATATATATATATATATATATATATATAATGGAGCAGATTCTTATATCTTTTGTGTTTAAAATCAAATACAAAAAGGTAAATTAAAACACACAATGTATTTTATTTTATAGTGCAAACTGTCAATTGTAGGAGGAGTAAAATATTAACCTGTAATATCAACCCTCAGAAAAATATAAAAAAGATTACAAGCCTGTATTTCCAAATAAAGTACTACCATGAGAGCTGTCATACTTATGCTCTTGTATGTTTTGATAACACTTGCCTGCTATGTCTTGATATCTGATTCGCAAAAAAAGATAAACATTTCAAGCATTCCAAGTGCCAGTGGCGCATTTGCATTTCAAAAACGTTAGAGATTTTGACCACACTAACAGTGAAGCAAGGTATCTGAATAGCCTGCTTCTTTGCAAATACTCTTATAATTCATCGTTCCCCTGGTCATAATCATCTGCACTGCTCAAACAGATCCATCATGTTGTACTAGTCTCTAATAATGCACAACTTTGCATGTGCAGATGACTTATTTGCATTGGTATAGTAACAGTACAGTCATTGGGATAAGTGACCTTAATAGTGGGTTGGTCTGCTTAAGCCCCAGATACACAGTCATGGCAATGGTTGGTAAACTTAAACTGCACAGTACCTCAAATTATGAGCTATGCTTCGCTTTTTGGTTTCTAACCACAAAGTGTGGCTATTCATCTAATGTTCTATTTTATATTTCAGTAGCTGATGCTCTGAATAATAACAATTTAAACATGTTAAACACATATAAGTCATTTTACACAGAGCACACCATGACAGGTTCTGTTGTATGTCTGTGATAGGGGTCTTTCTTTTGTAAATCACTGATGATAAATCTACTTCCCCAACAATACTACTACACTTAATCTGACAGGAAATTGAATTAGTCCGCACACTATGTCACTGTCAGTGGTAAGCAGAGATTGGTTAAATTGTGTGCGTCTGGGGAGCACTACCCTGGAAGTAAGTAAGTAATCGCATCTCTGGTCTTTTAACGGTGCTTTATTCACACATTAATTTCGGTGTGATGAATGATCTCTACCTTGATTGCAGTTGGTGTGTGTAGTGGGAGTGAAATCTAGAGTAAGCAGTACGATTGTTTTATTACAGCACTTCTTTAAATTGGGCAAGTGGGTGCACTTTTGGAGTTCTGAAAGCAATTATGCTGATGTTATTTCATTTTTATTTCAATAAAGGAGACATAATGAATTCCAAAATATATAGACTATAGACAGGATAGATTATCAGTTAAACATCATATAAATCTAGAAATAGAATTATCTAGATTGTTGTTTATATGCATGGTATGAGGGCTACTGCAGTTATTGTTAATCACTCTGACTGTAAGAAAGGGGTGTAGGCTTGATTTTTATCATCATGCATGTCTGCCCAATTCTATTTTGAAGAAATAGGTTCTCATGAATATTGCATAGATATTCCTGCCATCCTTTCAACTACAAGCTCTTTGCTGTCCTAGAAAATGCTGGAATCACCTCTGTGACACACCCGTCTCACGTACAATAAATTGGACAAGCTCTGTCTCGGCATAACCTATTGCCTCTACATTTCTGCATTGGGAACACATGCAGGACAAAAATTTGATTTGCTTTTGTTATTCAGAGAATCACACTGGGGCATCTGGGCTTGTTTGCCTTTAGCGGGAAATGGAGATTGGTTTGGGCGTCTGAATGAATTGCTGGCACCTGTGTTTATTGCTTTCATTAAGATTTAATGAGTCAAATGTCCTTCCCAGTGACTTAGTCTTGAACTGTAGACTTTAAGGAAATTTTGGATGAGGGTGAGAACTACAGGAATGCATACCATACATGCATGTATATGTATGTCTGCACAAGGGGAATGGACATCTATGAACCAGCTATTTTGTTTAATATGAATAAAATATATCTCTTGTGTATCTGTGTATTTAAATGAAGAAGCGATATATATATATATATATATATATATAGTACAATTAGTGCACATATAGAAAGCTAAACATCTTGAAATATATATATAAAGACATTATAGTTTGCACTGAGCTTATAAACGCTGATGAATTTATGACAGTGTTTAGGATCTGACCTGTGGTTTGGCAAGTCTTGTCTGTGAGAGAAAGTGATCAGGAACTTCACACTATACTCTCAGAGCAGTGTGAACACACTATTGACCTCTGGTGCATCCTATTTCCGCTACCTTCCATCTGTCGCTCTACAGCCTATAGTCTCAGCAAAGAAACAAAAAAATGGTGTGAATTTGCTAACTAGATGTTATTTACATTTAAATAAAAAGAGATTTAATGCACTTTTTAAAGAACAAAATATAAATAGATATATTTATTTTGCACAGATATAAAATTTTTGATAGTTTTTCTACATTCTTTAGTTAAATATTCTAAATACATTTTTTTTTTATCATCATTCAATTTCTTTCAATTTCTACCTAGAATGACAATGTTGTCAGGCAACAGGACACTTGCCAACACATACCTGTTTAGTTAAATATATGAAGCATCTATTACACTTTCCTGATCCGTTGCTGTTGCTAAGAATAAGCACAGATAAAGCAAGGTGCCTGATTCCAGGACAGATACCTGACACAGCTTTGCCATGCAAATATGGCCATTTTTTTTTTTTTTCATGCATTCAAGGTGCATGTCACTTCTGCTATTCAATAATATTCATCAGCACTGCTAATTAACTTTATATGTAAAATGCATTTGTAATGCATTAAAAGCCACAACATGATGTTAATCTTAATCTTCTTAATTTTCTTAATCAAATACCTGTATTTAATCATGCATTAACTTCTAATATTAAGTATATGAAATATACAGAAATACCCTGCTAAATTATAAAATACATTATGTAGAAGGTCAAATGAGATTATGATTTAGAGGCACAGTATTGTAATTTCTGTTTTTTTCTGGCTGTAGGTTTTTTCTTGTTGTAGTTATAGTATATTAATTTCATATTTTATATGATTGATTTGTTGGTGTTATTATTAGTAGTAGTATTAGAAGTAGAAGAAATAGTAGTAGATGTATATGCTTATAGTATATCTATAGGCCAGAGCTATAAAAAGCATAAATAGTTGGTTTAAATCATAATGCAAAATTAATTCGAACAAATAGAACCAGAACCAGAAAAAAATTAATATGGGATTTTACATCAACCTACATTGTAGATGTGAAGGTATTAAACCGATGTCATGTTTTATTGTGTATTTACCACACACACTCAAACATCTGAGAAAAGAAATAAATATAGGCATGTTGATCGAAGTGTATTGTTGTGTTATTAAAGATATTTTGTGTCCTCGGAGCCGTGTGGGAATCGCCGCCGTCGGAGAAACTGCCTTTTCGATCTCGCGCTGACTTTGTGTTCTTTTAATATACTGCGGGCCAGCGGCTTTACTCCGCCGTGCTTTGGGGATTAAGAGCATTTGGTGTGAGGGAGAAGTTAAGTCGGGCTGCTGTGTCGCTCCTGTCGCAGCCGCGGCCTGAAAGCCGCTTTAACACCGGTAAAAAAAATGGCCGCGCGCCGTTTCCCTGGATACGATCTACTTGGGTGTTCCGAACTTTAGGTTCGCACTGCGCGCGCCAGATTGGCTCTCTGAGTTACGTAAGACTCCGAACACGGCGGAAGTGTTATTGGCCGGGTCTAGCTCACTCCTCACCGACTTTATCATAGATTACAATCATGCCTTTTCCATGGTTTGAAAGATTTATACAGTAGATTATTTACTATTGAAAACAGCATAGAAAATATGCAGCTGTATTTTTTCTGAAAGTAATCACAGGCGACTAGTGACTTAGTGCAACACGCCAAGACACTTATGATGACACCAACTTCTCTGTCTTCGGCTCCTTGAGGGATGTGGGAAATGTAGTTCAAATGTTTTTTTCACTTTGCAGACTTTCATATTGCATATAAAAGCGAAGTCAATTTAAGTAAATGTAACCCGATTCCGTAAATTTCGCAATAAGGATGATTTACGTTTTTTATTAGTATTATTGTTTATAAAAATATATATATTATTTGGAGTGTTTTGCAATTAGGAACTCATTTTTTCTTGTAAATTTTGTGTCCATTATAGACACATCCCATCTTTAATACCTGTTCTACATTTACCTGTTAAACACAATTTCTGTAAAAGACACTTCACTTGATGGAGCTGCAAAGCACAGCTGTATATTATTATTATTATTATTATTATTATTATTATTATTATTATTATTATCATTATTATCATTATTATCATTATTATTATTATTGGCGGTAGCGGTGGTACAGTGGTCGTAATAGTGCTAATTGTAGTTGCTGGATTTATAATATTATTATTATTATTATTATTATTATTATTATTATTAATATTATTATTAATATTAATATTATTAATTTTGTTAATGGTGTTGCTGTTGTTATTATTATGAACAATAATGAAATGTATTAAAACGGCGTCGTCATATGAATCACGTGAATTGTTTAACAGCATGAAAAAATATTTTACAATATAAATAAAATATTCACAAAGGTTTAAGACAAATGATTTGCTGTTGGTAACATTATTATTATTATTATTATTATTATTATTATTATTACTGCTCTCTATTATTTCCTCGTTCTTAATGATGTATGGCCAATTGCACTTAGCCAAGTGACAGAGTTGTCAGATTACTATTGTGTCGAATCTGTAAAGTCTTTGTGTTGTTTTGCTGTCCGTGTTCTGTAGGTGACTCCATTTACAGCCTGAAGTATAAATGAAGTAAATCAGGTGTGCAGTCGGACTGCAAACCTCCCTGTAAAACACATGAACTATTACTGCCGCGATTCCTCGTATCTTGATCACGTTCTAGTAATCTAATAGCACGTGAATATTTACGCAACTTCTTGCATATGCCGAAAACATGAATAACGTGTCAGCACGTGGGCATTATTTTAAGAAACGGTCTTGTTCGTTAGGATTCGTTAACGCTGCTTATCGTTATAATCACTTAACAATGGGAAATCTCCACTCCATCATCCTGCACAGAAGAGCTCTAGGGGGTCGTGGTTGATAGTGCACGCTGGAGAGAAAGCATTTTCCCCGCGATATGAATAACGCACATCATCTATCAGCTCAAGTCGCAGTCTGTCAGCAGCAGGTCGCGCGAGAGAAAAGGCTTCAGCAAGCCGTGTTACAATCTGCGAACCGTATCTTTAAAAGTCGAGGGCGACAAAAACTCCCACGTCTCCGAGTTCAGTGTCCCCCTTCAGACATAAACCCACAGCATGGTGTCCCAGTGTGTGGAAATGGGCTGCTCCTACCTGTAAGCTGCTGAGGGTCCGCTGCTCGTCCGCTGCGTTCTGCAAAGTGCTCCAGGCACTGCAGCATTTATTTGAGCTCAAACTCTGCCACTGTTGACTTTAGCACAAAGCAAAGATTTCGCTGCCTCGCTAGTTTAAAAAAAAAAATGATTATTTTTACAGCGATATCGATCAGCGAGCTATAAAAATTCAGCCTCACATTAGGCCTAAGTCTAAAATGAGGGGGCCGAAATGTAATATCTGTGCAAATTTACCAAGTGACGTGTCTCCATTCAAAGTGTGCAGTCTTGCAATTTGTTCCTCCGTGTACACATTATATATACATATATATGTGTATATGTGTGTGTGTGTGTGTGTTTATATATATATATATATATATATATATATATATATATATATATATATATATATATATATATATATATATATATGTGTGTGTGTGTGTGTGTGTGTGTGTGTGTGTGTGTGTGTGTGTGAGTATATATATATATATATATATATATATATATATATATATATATATATATATATATATATATATATATATATACACACACACACACACACACACACACACACACACATATATATATATATATATATATATATATATATATATATATATATATATATATATATATATATAAACACACACACACACACACATATACACATATATGTATATATAATGTGTACACGGAGGAACAAATTGCAAGACTGCACACTTTGAATGGAGACACGTCACTTGGTAAATTTGGTAAATATATATATATATATATATATATATAAAACACCATGTTTACATTGTTTACCAGCTACTGTTTTTTTGCAGATGAGCAGTATTGGAGGCTTGAAATGGAGAGTCTACTCTAAAAACGTAACTTTATTTTCCTATGAAGCACGAACACAATGGTAGGGAATAATAAAATGTGGTTAGAAAACTTTAAAACTGCTCATTGGGTGCTTCATGTCCTGAAGGCGCATTAGAGTATATGCTTATATGCCTTATGTCCGGCCGCATAATGTCAATAAACATAAAGCAAAAAAAAAAAAAATATGTCAAATCAAGCTCTTCTCCGTAAGTCATATTTGAAAGTCGGCATTTTAGGGGCTTTAAAATAAAATGGTTCTTTAATATGTCGAAATAGCCAAAAAAAATCCACCTGTCATCTTTTCGATACAGATACCTGTTTCCACACCCTCCTCCATTCATCATCCGAATACGAATGTCTTCTTATTGTTCATTTTCTTTTTTTAATATTATAAATATGATCATTATTATTATTGCCTTGTTTTCACCATCGTTGTCCTGACCTTCCTATAAACACATGCATTTCGAGTATCTGTGTTTATTTGATTTTTGTTTATGCATGTGGTTTTAAGCATTCATGCAATATTTATTTTGAATGGAATAAAATG
Organism: Silurus meridionalis; assembly: GCF_014805685.1. Taxonomy (NCBI): domain Eukaryota; kingdom Metazoa; phylum Chordata; class Actinopteri; order Siluriformes; family Siluridae; genus Silurus; species Silurus meridionalis. The sequence goes on along the minus strand of NC_060891.1, from coordinate 14,553,223 downwards.
ATGTGTGATGCTGAAATGTTTTGTTTTGGTGCAAAATGAAGAATCTTTATTTAAAAGCCATTTGTCTGCTGAAACATCTATTTTTTTCTTATCTGATTTCTCGTGTAGCTGCTCTGAAATCGCTTCCGTCGACCAAAGTTTATTTATCGGATATCTGTCTAATTGGTCGTGGAAAAAGAAATCCCAGGAGACTTGAGCTTATATAACAGAACCACTAATAGCTAAAGATAATCAATGTTATAAGCGCAGGTTTTAGCAGGTTCAGTTCTTATATTTTTGTCTGGTTCATTTAAAATCTTTATTTTAACCTTTTTCGTTTTAATAATAAACCTTTCGATATTTACTAGTTTATTTATGCGTTTAATTCATATAGTGAAATGTCCTTGCTGAATGGCCTGAAATTAAAATGAATAAATGGAGTGTGTCTGTTTTATAGAGTGTGCGTAAAGACATGACCATAAAGACATTTTTTGGTGGAAAAGAACCACATTTATCGGACTTATTGAAAATTCAAATAACACTTTAATATAGATTCTGTTCTTATCGTTGTCTACAAGAATACACATTTACAAGCCATAAATAATGTTTTCACAGATGAATGAAGAACAGTTCCTCCTTTTCCATTTGGTTGAGATTCCCAGATTCAGATCAGCTGTGTGTGTTTTTTGGTCCATTTTCAAAGCCACAAAGTTCGTCACATTCGTTTCTTCACATTTTTTTTCTTTTTACAAAAAAAATGACTAATTAACGTGACCACTAAAATTAACGCGAACCGTCAAAAAACAAATAAAAAGTCCAGAATACTTATTCACAAAAAGTTTTTTTTGTTTGTTTTTTTACAAATGTACAAACATGTGAAAAGTTCCATCAGACTAAGATGAGTTCATGATGGGTCTTGAATACACGCCTTGGTAATAGGACGTGTCCGCTCCTAACGACGATGAGTCGAAACCCGTTTTCGCCGCCATGGAGCCCATGGAAAGAGCGCCAGCCATCGGCGAGCTGTAGCCGTAATGCATCACCTGCTCGTAAGTTTTCAGGTCCATTTTGTGGTGATGCTGTTGCTCGGACGACATAAGGTTGTTGATGGAAAACGGGTGGTTGAAAGAGTAGTGATGGTCTGGCTTTAAGTGCGCGTCGTGCGCGAGAACCGCGTGATGCTGCGCCATTAGATGCTGCTGCTGCTGCTGCTGCTGCTGTTGGTGGTGCTGGGAAACGGGCGAGGCGGCGTTGTGTTCTGGACTCATCCCGGGGTTCGACTTCAGGTCTGACAGTGATCTTTTGTGCTCGCTGACGGAGGAGTTCGAGTTTGGGGACTCGTTGCCGTTGCAGCTTTCGGAGCTGCTGTGTGACCCAGGTTCGGATGACTTCCGGCCAGATTCCTTGCTGGAAGATTTTTCGCACTTGAAGCGCTTCTGGCGGCGCAGATAGCAGCCGTTCTCAAACATGTTGCCCGAGTCGGGATGCAGGGTCCAGAACGAGCCTTTGCCAGGTTTGTCGGGCGAGCGAGGCACTTTCACGAAGCAGTCGTTGAAAGATAGTGAGTGGCGGATGGAGTTCTGCCAGCGCTGCTGGTTTTGTCGGTAAAAGGGGAACAGGTCCATGATCCACTGGTAGATCTCGCTTAGGGTTAGCATCTTGCTCGGAGACTGCTGGATGGCCATAGTAATCAGGGAGATGTATGAATACGGTGGCTTGGCGTGCGTGTAGCTCCTGCGGTACGTTTTGGGGTCGCGGGACCGGTTGATATTAGACTGGCTGTACATCGGGCTCATGGCGTTCATGTTTGTGTAAGAGCTTAAAGCGTTCATGGAAGGCGCTTGAGCCGTCATTGGGCTCATGCTCGGGCTCAGTGCTGCGCTCATACCCGTCATGCCCGGGCCCATTCCCGCCATAGCACCTGCGCCCGGAGACATGCCAGTCATGGACGGGCTCATGCCTGTGTTAACGTACGACATGTTCATGGTGTTGGCCGTAATGTTCGCGGCTGTGCTCATTCCAGACATGCTCATGTACGTGTTCATAGAGTTCATTCCCAGTCCGGTGTTCATATTGCCGACAGAGGTGTAACACTGAAAAAAAGGGGGCAAAGAACATTATTGTTTTATAGTCGGTTATTACAAAAGTAGAAAAGTTCTTAGAAATATCAAATATAAGTAAGTTATTAAAGAATGCACTATAGTCATGTATTTGTAAATTTTTAATTTTAATCTTTAATGTATTTAGTATTTTTTTAATTATAAGCTTAGAAATTCAACAGACGGAGCCTTTTTTTAAATTTAGGATAAAAGTAAAATAGAGGCAAAATGGTTATATTGCTTAAGCTAAATCCACTGAAAAAGCTCAAAGATTGAGCTGAAATTCACCAGTATTAAAATAAATGTATTTCTGAATTTATGCTATGTTATCAGTGTACATAAGGGCCCATGGCTGGAAGGAAGTTTGTATTTCATGTCAAGCACAAGTTTTGTTAGGAGAGTGCAGCGCGTCGAGATGGGGGAGGATTTGGAGGCGCCTCAAGTCAATATTTGATCTCAAAGTTAATATTATCTCAGGACTAATATTGAGTTGTATAAAATGAAATCGGTTTCCACCATGAAAAAAAAAAAACTATATACATATATATTTAGGATAGGCAACCTACCTCAGGCTCTCCATAGTAGGTGCTCCAGTCCGCGTGTTCGTGTCCTTCCATTTTGACAGCCCCGAGCATCCTGAAGTTTCCGTTCAGATTTGAGAGGGCTTCCCCCAGACAAGAACGTCCTCGCTGGTGGCTGTTTTGGAACCACAAGGATCCTCGTGTTCTAGTCGCGCTCTCCTGTCAAGGGCTGGCGCATGTGTGCGCGCTTGTGCGTGTGAGCGTGTTCGTATGAATGTGTGTGTGTGTGTGTGAGTGTGTGTGTGCGTTTAAGTCAGCTGCAAGCGCACTGACGGGACGCTGAGAGGCGACTGCTGAAGACTGGAGTTCAAATGACGCCTGCTGCTGCGTGTTAGGGCTGTGATATAGCCGTGTGCGCCGGGCGAGCCTCCAATCCCTTCTTCACTCGGCCCTATTTGAATAATCTGCTCACACCTAGGCGCGAGACTTCGCCGCGTTGCCCCCCTATTGTACACCTGCGCCACTCCAAAAGAGCAAAGCGTCCATATGAAAAGATTCATTATAAGCTAATCTTATTGTATTCCAACAGAAGAAAAAAAGGAGGGGGGGGACGAGGGGATGTTAGAGCCACTTTATCACACGCAGATAAACACTGACGTTACACCTAACCTTTAATCAACCTTTATTCATGCTTTCCCCATTGTTTAAATCACAAATCCGATATCTGAACATATAAAATGTTTTAGACGAAACGATCCTGAATCTTAAATAGAACAATTTTAACTAAATTTTTTTTTATAGTTAGTATTTCCGCTTAGGTGTTTCTCCAGAGACTAATTATTTAGATAATATTTCGTGTATGCACAATTGTTTTAAAATTCGTTTTAGCAATGCATCTTTTAAAGGAAACATGCGCACAACGTATATTGTTTGTGTATGCATTTTATGATGGTTTCTATAACAGTTTAGTCACCAGGAGTTAAATGGATGAGATGTTGCAGGATGAATGAAACTTTTCCAAATATGCTCTCGGTTGTTGGATTGTAGGTTTGTTTACGCGCGCGCTAATGTATGGTGGTCTAACTAATCAGAGGACGAGGTTTGCTAATGTAAGAGCTTCACTCTTAGCACACAGGTCATCCGTGTTGATTCTGCAGCGCGCACTGGCGCGATTTGATTGCCTTCACTAAACAAAGTAGCCTAACATTTATCCAAAGTGTTTGACTATCCACGAAATAGGCGAATCACACAGGCGAATACTGATGCTCTTGTTGGTAGGGCAAATTGTGAAGACCCTTGAGTTTGACTAATACACATTATTATTAGTAAGAATAACAAAGGCCACTTCAAACGAGAACTTTTACTCATTATCATCTCATTGATAGTACGTGTGAGCAAAATGCAGAACACCAACTTCTCGTAATAATAATTTTATTAAGTTTTGAAATAATTTGTTGGAAATGTCTATAATCTGTATCAGGACAGATCTATGATGTGTGCCTAAATACAAGGGATATAATCACAGAGTTTGATGGCGCCCCCTTTTGGCATCAGAATATAGTTACCTGCGCAATCAAATGAAGTCACCTGAAAATGCGGCCAAAATGTAAGCAGCATTAAGACATAGATGCTTCTATTCGAATATTTTGCTCTGACGCCATTCTGTAGATTTGTTTTTATTTCAATAACACGCTTGGTTTTGAAATAACGAATCCATTAAAGCATGAATATTAATGCCAAGGTGTTTTGGCACGTGCCAGTGCTGGAGTGTTATCGTTCCGTATCTGTTTGATTGCGTATTTGCGTAGCGCAGGCGCACAAATGTCAATATAATCTCTTAGTTTATTTGGACCCGTGTTTAATGTGTAAACGGCGCAGAGGCTGACGGACACTCAGACATCACAAAAACCAAACCCTACCGGTCTCCTCTTAGTCTTAGAGACAGCCTGGGTTTCCTGATAGCGAGTGCGGCATATTCACCACCATTTCAATAAAGTGATTGATAAAAATTTATTTAGGCTACACATGAGCGTTTTCCTTGTAATGTCACAGGAGAGTGCAGGAAAATCAAATGCCAAATGCACATACAGTCAAAAAGTCACACGTGTTTTTGTGCAAATGGATTTCTTATCTGAAGCAACGGAGCAGAATAAATACACGGAGGTGCACAAGCACACGTGATTGTGCGTTAGATTGAAGTTTAATGTGTTTTTGTTTTGTTTTGTTTGATTGATTGATTGATTTACACATCAGGTTTATGTCAGATTGGAATATGTCCATATCCCAAATTACATACACTCTATATTACATACACACCAGTCTATATGTCATGTTCTTGGTATGATGCTGACTTGAAATATGACCAATCAAGTATAGTAGGCCTAGATCGTGGCTTCAAATATCATTGGTTTATTTTAGATTTTAGAATGACATCCTTTTACTGCGGATTAATATTTTCCCCCTCCAACCAATGTATTCACATCAGCATGACATTTTATTTCATAATAAGATGGTACATCATATGCAACCTCATTTATGATCATGTATACAGCTAGTAATTTATCTCTTGCTCACCTTTGTTTTTAACTTTTTTCTGTTCTCAAATATTAAGAAACAAAATACGACATAGTAGTTGTATTTATTTTATTAGTAATGCAATGTAAATGATAAATTCATTTCATACAGGCATGTTTAGCATGGCTATAGAATTTGCTATGTATCTGCAGAATTAACATTCAAAACATTTACATAAATATGGTGACTTCTTCATGGTCAGTGTGCGGGGACATTGCATAGAGTACATTTGGAATATTTTGCTTAAAGTTAATCATTCACGAAACTGGTACAGATTGCGAGTATACTCGGTAGTGAAGGTCACTTTTTTGTATTTGATGAAAACAAAAAAGAACCCTATCTTTGAGCAAACAGAACACGTTGGAGTACTGGCCTATATTTTGTGCTTGATTTGCTCTGAACTAGAAGAAGCCCATGGCAGGTGATTCTAACCTGAGACTGCAGAATTTAATTAGATATAGATATAGCAATGTAAATCTCACCAAAATAGTCACAGTGTTTTTTTTCTGTCTTTTATGCTTATATCCACTGTGGTTCATCCATTACTTATTTGAATGTTTCTATGTGTTGCAATGCGGCATCACAGTGGGTGGCACCTATGTGATCCTACTCAAACTCATACATTAGGGCCTGTATTCTAAGCAAATATTGCCTTAGGATCTCTAAACACTGACCTGCATTCTACCTATTGTAGACTTAAAATCATGTTTCAGATTGCATAGAGGTCAGGTTATATTTAAGCTTCGAAAAATGTTCATGAGCAATCTTTTATGTAATTCAGGATAGGTTTTTCAACACAGCTATAAAAGTCAGCACAGGTTAAGGGGCAGGTTTTGAAGGGCTTACAACAGTGCCTAAATCGGTCCCGAGAAGGTACAATTTCTGAACAAAAATAGAAATGCATATATGTCTAAGTAGATATTTTAGATTGCAATTTTATATTAAATTTTACAAAGAGGAATGGTGCATAATTTTTGTCACGATAATATGTTGTATTGCAGATTGCAGGATGCCCAAACACCTTAATTAGACTAGCTGAAACCATGAAAAATGTTTAATTATATCGCTGTTTCTGGTAGTAGTTTGTATTCAGCTTGAAATTTCAAAAGCTGTGACTAAATTCTCTGACTTCTGTGATGCTACAGATTATATGTAGTGTTTTAATGCATTTCACACTGGCTTCTTACTGTCCTGGGAATCTTGCATAGTTCTTTTCTAGGGATGCATATCAGAGTCTCTGTACAAGCTTGGTGGGAGGCTCAATACAAATTCCCTGCCGTTATTTGCAGGAATGTGTTACTTTAAGTCTTTACTTTCAAAGCACAGCTTTCTGTTCTATAAAACTTAAACAAACCCCAAACCAAGTCCCTGCTGAAAGGTTGCTTTGCTATGTATCAGTGTTTTTACTCCTCTGTTTCTGCACCACTATAACAAAGGGCCAATGGGTTAAGCTTGTGATTCGTCAAAATAAAATTAATAACTGCACCCGCTTTCTTCTGGAAGGTAATGGAGAAGTGTTTGCTGTGCAGGCCCTGTGGTGACAGTAAACATTCCGGAGCGGTGCAGGAGTTCGGCCTGGCTATTATCCAGCACAGCTGTGACAACGGCTGTTGGCTGCAGGTTTGTGGCCGGCCAAAGTGTGTTTACCTGGAAATGAATCTCAAAAGTAGAGTGACGGGGAATGCACACAACCCTGACTGGATGGAGGGAGGAAAAAAGATCGGGGCAGCCATTGAGGTGTCATTCACAGCCAGAGGGGTGGTACAGAAGTTATTGCACAGAGGCCCATTGGGTCTGGGTGCAAACACTGGCGTAAATGGGCTAAGGATTTCCTCAAATACGCACCTTTTTGATATTGAGAAGTATTCGCTGGGGAATGCCCTGCATTAGAGTCCTATGTGGTCTGTATCCAGGGGCGGCCGCAATACACTCCCCTTGTCATGCTAAAAAGACCTCAGCGTAGTCATGCATACCACAAACAAGGTGCCAATCCACATCCATTCCACAAAGCATGCGGAGCAACAACTTACAAAATGAAAAGCTACAATTGACAAAATCAAGCAGCTCTTCATTTCAGCTTGATTGATCTAGCTCTATGGAAGTTCAAAACAATATTGTAAGGGCCATAGGAGAAAGAATCCTTGCAATGCATTTAATATTACACAGTTAAATTCTCCGCCATGCTTGACAAACTATTAGCACTCAGGCACAAAATGGTTCGGATTATATCCGTTATTTTAATCCATGCATTTTAATGTACACCACAGCAAAAGTGCAATATCATATAACCCTTCATTGTTATGCATCAACGAGGGAAACGTAAAGTCAACACACGTTTTAATTACAAACGGAAAGCAATTAAATGTGATGGCAAGCGCCGGTATGCTAATTAGGCCGTGTGCTCCCGTGGGAAGAAGAGTTCTTAAATATTACCACCATCAATCCTGATCCAGAAGCAGGAGCTGCCATCGTTCACACTCAGCTGACACATTTTCACTTCTCAGCTGTCACCTCTAAAGAAAACACAGGTCTGAGTGAAATTAATTCATTAGGGAAAGTCGTTTAACTGTGGTGACAGGCGTTAAGCTTGCTGTTCACAGAAGGTTAAAGTTATTTCTCTCTCTCTTTCCCATTTTATTATGAGGAGGATGAAATCACTGAACTGCATATAGAATGGGACCTTAAAGGAGGATACAGTTAGAGTTTATTGATAGATAGAGTTAATCACATACTTTGATGTTTAGCAGGTGGTTTAAATTTAGCATTTTGACACTTATTTCCAAAATTATCATTATCTGTTTTTTATTTATGTTTTTTTTTATTGTGTCTGAATAAAATGTGTTTTGACTTAAATATGTGTAGGTCACTGGGTTCAGTGATGAAACATTAGGGGTCAAAGTCCATAATATGGTGTAGATACAACTAAAATACATACAGAATTAGCAAAACATTTGGTCTATTGCTCATTATAGAACTCATGGCTGGAATAGAACATACAGACAGAAATGTTGTGTTTTTTGCACTTTGGTATACATCTGAACACATTCATGTTTGCTTAAGGAATTTTTTTTTTATTTCTTCCCTGGAACTAACAGCTACAAACTGAACAATTTAATTGAAATGAAATGTTATGATGGTTAAGGTTAAGATCATATTTTGAAAAATTTTGACTACTTGTTTGAACTACTATAGATAGGATACATAATAATGTTTCTTTCTGATAAAGTCAACAATGTTCCTTTCCTGTTACAATGTTACTATTAGAAATTTCATTTTATTTTGAGTTCTCTAATCATTTATGTATTTATTAGAAATCAAACATTTGTAGCGTTAAAAAAATATTTATAGTAGACATATGTTTTAACACGCAATGCTTGTTTATATCGTTCAAATATCTTAGAATATTCTTATCTCTGATTCCTCGGTTTTCTTAAGAATCTGCTCACGTCTCAGTTCTACATCAGTCAAAAGACATTTCACTGTTCCCCATTTTCCATTGTTCCGTATATTTGTTCTTCAGCTGGCTTATCTGTAGCCTGATGGAGTGATGGCAAGTTTAGGATTACTGCAGTCACCATGACTGCTGACCTGTGTCTGCATCACTCAGATGCTGCCAAGGCCATCTATCAAGCAGCTCTGAAAGCATACCTTCTTTAATTTATTTTCTTTAATCAATATGTCTACTATGTATAATTGTTCCTGATTAGCATGTGTAGGAATCTGCATGCACTGGTTTATCTGCGGGATTTTTCTATTGCTAAAAACACATGTCTAGGCCACTGACTGGAATTCCAGAGATCACTGGTTGGTATCTCATTGCCTCTCCTGATGACCCATCCATATGTAGATGTCCAGTTTGTTAAGTTTACTGAAAAGCAGCAGGGGAGCACAAGACATCCTTATTTCTCTTGTCATCCTGGCCTGTAATTCCCAAAGGCCTCTCAGCCAGTCGGCACATCCCATCAGTGACCAATCTGTGTTTACTTACCCGTGAAAACCCTTGGCAGGGGAGCCTATGAATTCAGGCTCAGTTTTACAAGTCCTGACAGCTAACAAGCTAGCCTGCTAACAAGCAGGCTCCAGTGACACTGACCACTCAACAGATTAGCACCTCATCAGCCTCCTGTGGCTAAGGACAAATATGGCCTTCCCACCCATAAAATACAATAGGACAGTCAGCGATAAACAGCGCCTCAGTAGGGGTCCAGCTCCCCCTTACTAAACTTCCTGGCCCATCCCCTTCTCTTAGGCTTACAGCTGCTAAAGGCACCCGACCCTGCTCCAGTCTCAGGCCTCAATTGCCGAGTCATGTGTATTTCAGGTGAGCAAATATTGCCACTTGTTTGAGAGTTCAGTGCCTGCCCCTTTCAGAGGTTGCGTATTGCAGTCACTCAAAGGAAGTAGGTGTGAGAACATGAGAGCTCCTCTCAACACAGCTGGAGCTGTTCGATCCGTCCAGCTATACACCGGGTCCTAAACAACAGCCTCTTTGTACTGCAGCCGAGGATTCCCTTCCTCCATGCACATTCTTCATGTGTATGTGTCTTTTCTCTTACACCATTCTAAATTCCTTCAGCTACAATATTGCTGATTGTGTTTTTATTTCTTTATTTCACTTGTGACAGCAAGTAAAGGAGAATTGATCTTGTCAAGCACTTGCCATTTCTAAAGCAATTTATTGTCTGCAATATACATTTACAAGGGATGTCAACAGCCCATCATGACATTAACGCTCACCTTAACCTTAATGTGGAGAAGACAATTGAAGGACAAACTGACCATATGTTCCACATCATTTCACATAAGATAAATAGTGGATCCCAACAGCCTGTCTGTGTTTACTTTCAATGATAAAGATGTATATAAAAATGCTAGGTAATAAAATAAAAACAAGCTTCATATAACATTTTAGCACATATCGAAAGGGCACTGAAATCTTGTGCACCCTTTTATTTTAATCAACACACTTTAAAGTGTGTTTATGCAATTTCATTTTTGGATCGTTTGTAGTGAAATCACCGTGGCTTCTATCTATGAAAATAAATATTATAAATAAATAATGAGCCAAACATCAACCATGAACAAAAATTATTTAAAAAATAAAATACAGAAAATGATATTGATGCACAACAGGCTTGTTTCTGAGTTTCCAAGTTTGCAGTATATCTGTTCCCCTTAGATGAAGTGTCAAAGGTGCCCAACTGGAAAGGAACTGCCTCAAGAGTCAATCAAAGGAAGGCAGTAGGCAGCTCTAGTGGGGGTTCTCCGTGAAATAGAACTAGCTCCACTGCAAATAGCTCTCGCCCATCCCAAATCAATCTGCTGCCTGAGCTCGTTTGCTTTTTGTGTGTTTGCTTGTTTGTTGGCTTGTTTGTTTGCCGTAATTCCTGTCGGTAGAGACTGACTTGAGGAGGATACATCACACAGACCACCCCAGAGCTGACAAGGGATTGCAACCTGATCTGTTGTTCAAGGCCAGATTTAAAGCAGACAGCACCTGACTGTGGCCATTTACAGGTTCTTACAATGCTGAAAGAAAAAGTAGGTTGAGGTGGTCAGAATAACAAAATCTACTTTGTCATTATACCCAATATAATATTGTATAACACGTGTCTAAGTTACTAAAGATGAACACTTAAAGATGCCATGTGTTTTTAAAGGAACGTTATGACGCTGGAATGATGAAGGCTATATCAGGCCCAGAATGCCACCTAGTGGTGAAAAATAGAACTGCATAACGTTTCCACTCAAGGGCAGGATCAATGTAGTACTTGTAAACCTTTTAATAGATTCTTTCTTTCTTTCTTTCTTTCTTTCTTTCTTTCTTTCTTTCTTTCTAAATAAGTACAACAACGGCAACAACGAGAAGAAGAAGAAGAAGAAGAAGAAGAAGAAGAAGAACAACAACAACAACAACAACAACAACAACAATAATAATAATGATAATAATAATAATTATTATTATTATTATTATCATTATTATTATTATTATTATTATTATTATTATTATTATCATTATCATTATTATTATTATTATTATTATTATTATAACAATAATAACAGGATGCGTGATCTCATCAATCTCCCGGGTTTTGGACACTACCACTACATAAAGTCACATACATCTCAAAGAAACAGACCTGAAACCCATACTACACCAACATCTGGACTTCATTAGCCATATTTACACAATATGTACATTCTGAACCAATTTGATCTAAATATTTCCCTATAATCTCTCCAAAATGTAACTGCCAAGTTTTATATCACACATGAGGCAAAGCAGTAATTCTTGGCACAAGATCACATGCCTAAGCTTATAGCTTTTTATTTTCTGTGTGATCTGGTTAGTTGTTCCTGTAGTATTTGCACAGTTCACTTTCACCACTTTTCACTGTAGGGCAAGAAAATGCCAACGGAAAAAGAAAATGATTTTTCCGTTGAACTTTGAAAGTGGCAGCTTACTTGTGTGTGTGTGTGTGTGTGTGGGTGGGTGGGGGTGGTCTTTGTGTGTGTGTGTCTGTGTGTCTGTGTGTGTGTGTGTCTGTGTGTCTGTGCGTGTGCATGTGCTCCTACAAATAAATTCATTTGAGTGTAGGCCGTTATGAGATTCCATGGTCTCCATTTATGGATGTTTAAAAGATTTCTTTCTGATTGATTTGTGGCTGATCAATCATACCAGCCTGTTTACACAGAACCCCTGTCTATAATCCTATTTAAGACATTTTTGTTCATATGAGATTGCTCCCTACTCCTGATCTGGGACCAAGGCAGACATGTCCAGCTCCTTATCTAAATGGTCTATGATAAAACTCAGACTTCTCCTCACTTCACAAGCTCTGGTAATGGAATGGGCCAAGAGCCAATTTGTCTGCCAGGTTTTCCTCCCTTCTGAAGATGAGCACTTATCAGCAGACTGTGTGGCACGGTCCACATCTTTAAGCCATTTGAAGAGAGAACAGATAAAGCAGCTCATTTTAAGTTGAGGCTCCAGGGGGATCTTCTGAAACCCTCCACAAGTGCTTCTCAATCCACAAGCACCTTTAATTTAATCTTGCAGATTTGTGGGTTCGCAACCTTTGAGTTTTTCTGGAGGCAGATAGTTTAAAATACTGAACAAATCACAAACACTGGTATTATAAAAAAAAGTCTATCTTTCATTCAGAAGAATCTCACCAATCAGGTAAGTGATAATAGACAACAATTGTGGAATAATCATTTACCTCATTTATACAGTTATAATTAAGAAATTATGAAAATCTTTTTATAAGGTTATCTGTTAATAAATTTGTTATAGATGTAGAATGTCGACATGCTCTTTCTCTAATTACTCCTCAGTGTTTGGGTTGGGCTCAGATGCTTGATGGCCAGTGGTTACACAATTGCATCCAGCTGCTGCTAACTGCATGTGACGTGTGCTGCTGCTGTTGGTAAATAGTGAACCTAACCTAGCACACATGCTGACACACACATAGTGCACGCTAGCTGCTAGCATCATATACCATACTCTAGAAACCAAAGAAGTGGTCTTAAATGTGAGGTCTGGTCACAAATACCAAGAATGTTAATCACCACGTTTAATGTTCATTCTAAATTACATACCCCACCCAACAAGTCAGCCACACAACTATAGGAACTATGTGAAAACAGAAACATCTAGGATTCAGTGTACAGTAGTTCAGATATATACTTCTGAAGGTCAGCGTAAGACTTTTGAACTTTGGATAACTGATCAAATTGCTCCAGTTCCTTGAGGAATGAAGGAGGTGCTTTGCAGCCCCCTCCCTCCCCCCCAAGGTTTTTTTTTATAGAGATTCACTTATGTGTACATCTAGTAATTAGGGACATGGCAGAAGGCTTTTGACTGATGCAGGAAAAATAAATTTATGCTTTTGTTTTGTTTTTTGTCATCTAGATTGGATTATTGTAAATCCTTACTATCTGGATGTTCTAGTAAGTGCATAAGTAGGCTTCAGTTAAGCCAGAATTCAGCAGCAAGAGTCCTTACCAGAACCAGAAAATATGATCTGCTACTGTTGACATATAAAGCACTGAATGTTCTCACACTACAATATCTAAGCAAATTTTTATTTCATTATGATCCACCATGACTACTTCAATCAAAATGTGCAGGATAACTGAGGTGTTGGTATCACAATTAACAAATACTACAGCACAGGGCAGAGCTTTCTCCTATAAAGACCCACAGCTAAGGAATAGCCTTCTAATTAGCATTTGGGACTCAGACAGTTTCAGTGTTTAGTCTATGTTGAACAATTTTTATTTAGTCAAACCTTTTTTTCAGTAGTTGCATTGCTTAGGTAAAGGAGTAGATATACTTAGTAGTTTAATATAGTCTACTTAGCACCAACATACAGTTCAGCATCAGTTCAACAGCAAGCAGAACATTTAGAGAGTAATAAACGATGGGAGAAACTCCTGACTCTAACCTTATATGCGGGATTTTCTTTTTGAAGTAAAAAAAAAAAGCTTTTGGATTAATGATAATGTTATAAGATATCAATCAGTGTTTGACTTATTAATATCATTCTATTCATAGATTGGTGTGCTAAGAGTAACAGAGTCTTTTCACATAAACTGAGTTTATTAAATTAAGGAAGAGTCTTTTGACAAAAATGATAATGACCTTATAGCCATGAGAAATCGTACTTTGGATACTTAAGTACATTTGAAGGCAAATACTTTTGTACTTTTACTCAAGTTAAAGTTTACAGCGAACACTTTTACTGGCGTAATATTTTACCGAGTGTATATCTACTTTAACTCAACTACATGGATTGTGTACTTCGTCCACCACCTTCACTCAGTACTTAGTTGAAGCACTTTTAGCAACAAAAGTTTACAAAGGTTTGTTGATGCCTGACCACAAGGGTGTGAATAAAGTCAATTACTGATATAGTGTGAGGAGACCTTTTGTTTATTATGAGTGGTATCAAAAATATTCGAGACTAGCTCTGTTTACAAGAAAGTACTTTATTAATTTATGTTTACACACTATCACCCTCAAAATAGTCCCCTTGCACAGCAATACAGCGCTCCCAGCATTCCTGACACTTCTGGGATATGTCCTGGAAGTCTACTTTTCAAAGCATGTCAAGCACCTTCTGCACAATGGTGTCAAAATGGCAACCTTTAAACTGGACCTTCATCTTTGGGAATCCAATGACAATGGTGACAATGTTGTGGATTGATGATGCACAAGTTGCCAAATGGTTTCAACATTTTTGGGGGTTGAACTCGTTGAAGTTCTTCCTGATCTTTGTCTTCCAGTGATGTTCTTCCTATGTGCCACTCAAAACACCTCAAGCAACTCATCGCAGCATCGCTTTAAACTTGCAGAATCATGGCAAATAGCATTGTGGCAAATCTGCCCAGTTTCACACGAAATTTCACGTCTGCTCTAACATGATGAATCGTAGACTGGGTAATGCATGTTCTGACTGTGCGTGCAGCCTTGTGCTATTATCGGTTACAAAACTAGCCTCAAATTGTTTGATAACACCTTCTAGTTTTGTAACAAAAGAAAATCAATGCTCTTAATCTTATCATGATATATTTGACCTGTTCCTTGACAAATTAAATAATTGGAACTGCATCACTTGAATTTCACACACAAATATGTATCCACTTTATTGCCCCATGTTGCTTTAACATGTTAAACCAGTTAACTGTCAGGGCTTTTTTGTAGCTTATTGGCAAAAGCTTCTTTCTAAACTTTTCTTCCTCCAATACACACATATTACATTCTTACATTACATTCTTTATGTAAATTATGTTTGTGCACTTGTTCAACACACCCAAATGTTTTTATCGAACGTCTCATTCCAGATCAGTCTAACTTTGCTGTTCTTACTGTAACACTCCACTCTGCTTGTTGTGCTCTTTCAGTCACAACAAGTTTTAGTGAGTTTAAACAATATCGTCATGTGAGGAGGCTTGGAGTGCAATCAACATTCATCCCTGAGGTGTTTAGTGATGTGGGGGTCAGGGTTCTGGAGTTAATCCACTCTAACCTTGTCCTACCATGTCTTTATAGACCTGCACAAAGGCATTAGTAATGTTGGAATATGTTTGGGTACCCAAGTTCCAGTGAAGGGAAGATATCCTTTACAATTGGATGCTTCCAGCTTTGTAGCAACAGTTTGTGGAAGACCCGTCATATGTGTGTGCTGGTCAGATGTCCACATTCCTTATAGTATATTATGTTTTTCAATCTGTAAATCATGAAACAATGACCCCACACATAAAGTAGTGCATTTAATTCTTTATGTACTAAAATATACAAAACACTCACACCTGCCAATCCAGTGGCAACATGAATTAATGATTATATGGATCCAGAGGAGTAAACATCCCCTCCTCTCCCAGACAAGGTGATGGAAACTCATGCAAACTTTAAAAGCAGTCAAACCGATCTGCTCAAAATGGCTCCTTATTTTGTGCTATGGCAAACCTTGAGAACAGAATGTGAACTGTATACCCAATTGTAATCAATAAATAATTGAATTTGAACATTTATAGGCAAATCTTATCTGCCCAACATACTGCATATGTTCCATCCCATATAGTGCCCAAAAAGGTGAGTTTGTACTTATGTGCTAATATCGTACTTATCTGAGTGAAAATAGCTTGCTACTGAATGCAATTCAGTATTTATAACTGAAATGGTTGAAATCATTATACTCCGATTCTGGAATATATTGTGAATACCACTATGATGTTACAAGTTGGTTCTTTCGGTGTACAGGCCACATGATAAAGAAATACAATGCTTCTCTTAAAACACAATCTCTAGTGTTAATAGTGGAATTTAATTTAACCGATGTGTAGCGTGTTGTAGTGCTATTTCAAGTCTTTCAAGGCTTGACTACCTGAAGAGCACTTACTCTACAGATGGAAGGAAAAAAACTATAAGTGAAAAAAAAGGCATACAATATCGGTGCTTGTTTTGAATTATGAAGAATATTTGTCTATAATCATCTTTCAGATTAGTTCAAATACCCGATAAAAATGTATTTTAGAGGCCATAACCGAGATTTTAAACATTTTCTATACTTTAAAAAAACCTCTTTTTATAGCCTTCTCTGCGTATTTCTCCAAAAATTTTTTTTCCACAAACATTCTAAGATCTATTTCTTTTCTTTTTTTATAATGTATGGCTTTTTCATAACACATCCTAACATGTTCCAGTTATAGAATAAAAGGCGTTTTGTGTTAACAGTCTTTCTGAACATAGCCCTCAAAAAGTCAAAATTCTTTATAGCACCATTCTTCACTCTCCTTTATATGTAACCTCACCAAAGCCCTTTTTAACCTTTCTTCAAATTCTTGTAAAATTGTTAACACTAAATCTGTAAATAAGATAAATAGATCTGCACCTTTAGATGGAGCACAGGTAGAGTGCAGAATAAACCACAAACCACAAAATACTGACATTTAGGGTTTCTACAAGGATTTGAAGAAAAAAATCTTCATAAAAACAGGTCTTGATGGTAAAACCAAGAAAAAACAAGGCCCCACACCGCTGGGTGCTTTTGCATCACTGAGCCCCTTCACTTATCCCAGAATATCCTGCTTCTGCCTCAGCAGAGTGCTGTATTCACTTTAGCTACAGGTCCTTGAGGGGCTAGCGCCTTCTAGTGAGAGTCTGACAGTGTCCTCTTTCACAGAATCAGTCCAGAATGTATCTAGGGGTCTTCATCCATATCGTCTAGGTTTGGAGCCATGATGAAGTGTTTAGGGTAGATCAGACTGTGCTCATCAGCAAACTCCTCCCAGCGTGCATCATCGCTCTCGTGGGTAATGTAGCGCTCGCCTCGCCGGGTCTCAAACTCCCGTAGGTCTAGCCACGTCTGGTAGTCCTAAGAAAGCAGGGATATGCTTATTAAGCAAACAAGGCTTCACTGGGACTGTAGAAGCATCAAAATAATGTGCTGTGTTGTCTAACCTGGAGCCAGGGATGACTGAGAGACTTGTCCACACTGTACCGCTTCCTCATCTTCACTTGAAGAAGGTTGTTGATAAGATCTGTGGCTGTGGGTTAAACATAAAAGTTTAACTCGATTATATATATATATATATATATATATATATATATATATATATATATATATATATATATATTCGAGAAGCAAAGTGTCTAAGAATCATCTATTAATATAACAGTATGCAGCATATTTAAATATAAAAAGAAAAGTTAACTTTAATTTAAATGATGAAGACATTGTTGTACTTTTACAACTGTGTTTTACTACATAACCAAATCCTTCAGGCTGCATGCACAAGCTTTATAGCAATCACAGTCTCAAATTAGCATAATTGTCATTCGCAATAGAGGTGTAATTAAAATCCCATATTAATATGTACTTATTATATATTGTATAAAAATACTGTCTTTTTTTTTTGTTTTGCATCCTCTTCAAAACGAGACTTGGTGCTATAGGCATGTGCCATTTGTGACCTGAAATTCATATGTCTGACTAAATGTACTAAATGCCAAGATGATATCAAAATGTCAAATGAGTAATGCCCTGAATTTCATTATGAAGAGTTTAGGGGCTAAATAAATGAAAATGGAGTTATGACGAATGAGATTTAACCCCGGCAAATTGTAATGATATTTAAAAATAAATGCTGATCAGTTTAAAATGTTAAGAGACAAAATGCAGTAAGAGATGCTGTGGAAGGGAAACTGTAGGGTGGGTAGTGTAGTGACTCATTTGAGCTGAGATTGTGGTAGCATAGACAGACACGGGGGTGAGACACCTAACTGTGTCTGATGAACACTTTGCATCCACTGTATGTTTTTGGGTTTTAAATACAGCCTACTAACCCAAATATTGAATGTAATAAACAGTCAGCCATTTACACATAATAAATCTTCTGTATTAATACTACTGTTGGGGAAAACCACTGCAATTTGATCCAACTTATTCAGCAACTATATTATATAGCACACCACTATCTGAAAGTAAACAAGAAAAAACAAATGCGTTGTCTAGACAACTGTGTTACATGTGTATTACATTGGTGCAGCTGAAACAATGACTAACTTCTAAACGTTTTTTTTTTTTGGTTTTGATCATTGTGGTAGTAAATGTGCAAAATTAGACGGTTAGTACATCAAGCGTAGCATACATTTGTATACAATTTAGAGAGAAAATCACTGTAACACTGTTTTCTTACCGTCAGTGGAGATCTCCTTCCAAGGCATAGGTGGATACATAAAGGCTGCGTTCTGTATCTGATCATTAATATCTTCATCCTCGTTAAAGGGGAAGGTACCACTCAGGCTGACGTAGACGATGACCCCCACTGACCACATGTCTAGTGAGCGGTTATAACCTTTACTTCGGAGAACTTCGGGGGCCAGGTACGCCGGAGTTCCCACCACCGAGCGTCGGAACGACTTTTCCCCAATTATGCGAGCAAAACCAAAGTCACACAGTTTCACCTGCCGAACAAAATATACAGTCTCAAGTCTGAAAGTGTATTCGGTGGATAACACGATAAACGTGTGACAAGTGTCTTACCTGAGGAAAAGGCTCTGCAGAGGCTAGGAGCACATTCTCAGGCTTTAGATCACAATGAACAATGTTTTTAAAATGGAGATGTCTCAAAGCCACCAGAATCTGTAACAAAATAACAACAATGACATCAGCTAATATTTTAAGCCTTACATTAAACTCTAGTCACATTTACAAGCTGAAAATCAACTGTTATGAGATGCATGCTGAGAACATGTGCAAGTAAAATCAAGCTTAATCAAATTCAGTATTTATTTCCAGTGAAATATACACCATCATGCACCGTCAGGGGGTCTCTGGCCACATCAGAGCTGTGTGTGGCTGATAATTGGAGGCTGCAGATCCATAGCTAATAGATGAGCCCCTGTTATTCCAGCCCCAAGGGGCCCCTCTTTTCTAATCATCCCACAGGCTCAAGCAGTAGAGCACTTCAGCTTCCTGATGAGATCCAGACTTCTCTAAACACACAGCCCCCATTCAAAACACCATATTCTTCAGAATAAACACAGTCCAGACAAAAGGAATGAAGGGTCCTAAAAAATTATTTAAAAGAGTTAACCTGTGTGACAAGGAACTTGGTGATGCGCTCCGGCAGTCTGCTCTTCTCGCTGGACAGGATCATCTCCAACATGTCCCCGTGCAGCTTCTCCATGACAACAAACACTCGCTCAGGAGTCTCAAACATGCACTCCAAGTTGACAATACCAGGATGCTGCAGGTTCTTAATGGTAAATAAGAGAAAGGCAGTTATTATCAGTTTGAATAACATAGAACTGTATGCTTCTCCACAGTCTCGTCAGGCTGTAATGGACCCACCTGTAAAATAGCTACTTCATTCCTCAGCTGGCTTTCTTGTTTTGTAGGGAACCTCATTTTGTCGATCACCTTTATGGCTACATCTCTGCCCGTCTTTCTGTGCTTCCCTTTTAGCAGAAAGGTTTTTTTTATTGTTGCTGATTTTTAGTATAGGTTGTTATGCAGAAGCACATATAATGTAACTGATGGGAAATGATGAAATAACGGTACCTCCATATACAATGCCAAACTGGCCTGATCCCAAAACCTCATCGGCAAAGATCTGGTAAACAGAGCTGATATCCTAAAAACAAGTGATTTATTTCTTTTTACTTTGTATTGGTTGTGTAACGCAATGTGATTATTTTACAAAAATTTTAAAAGTGTTGTAGTGATAATAATGACTGAAAACCCACTTTGTTAAAGTGTAAATATAAACACAGACTCACCACGTTCTCCTGGATTTGACTGTTGGATACAGAAATGCTCATAGACAGTTCCTCTGGAGAGACACAGAAAGAAAGATAATTTATTCTAATTCTCTTTTCCAAATTATCCTTATATGATGAGCAAAACACAAAAAATAATCCTTAGAGCAGATAACAAAGTACATATTTCTGAAGTGACCTAATCAATAGAGTAATAATGAATGAGGAAAATATGAAAAGACCACAGAAATTAACCAGTGAAATTCTCAGTAGTTCTGGATGATGTGGGAAGCTTAATTAAGGAAATCTATGAGGAAAACTAGAAGCTTTTTTTAATTCCTGCTGCTTTGTGAGCGAATTAAATAAATCTAGTACAGAAATAACATGAAGGGTCATGAGAGAGCAGGTTGTGGAGCAGCTCAGCAGCAGCACTGGGGATTCTTTAAATGAAGAGGTGGCTTGTAAATGGTTGTTTTGTCTCAAATCAGTGTTTGAAGGCAACCAGAAGCTGTTCAAGTGCTGAGCAAATGGTGGTACATGGCCTTAAGCATCATGATTGGTGTAATTTTTTTGCTGAGGTTCTAAGGAGAACATGCTGGATGCAGTTCAAAGAATTCCATTCAAACATACAACACAACATTGTATTGGAGCATTGTATTATGCAAGTTCTTGCTGTAGAGAGGAATTCCGATCGTGAGCATATGTAGGATGTCGTTTGTGTTCTCAATTATTTGTAACCTAAACCAATGACTAGATAATTACAGTATTTTAATCAAAATGCTGTTAATTAGGTTTAGTAAATGTAAATATTATTTCGGGCAATTTTATTCTAATTTACAAACTTTCTACAAATAGAACTCTATTTTTCTCTCCATTTTTTGTCCCTAACATGAGCAATCATTGTCTCACAATGAATAAAGTTAATTCTATGTAATTTATCACAAATCTTTGATTATGTTGGCCAATCAGCCAATTTATAGGTTCTTCTCATAGGTTTATATTCAATTAAATACTGACTTTAAAATGACTGTGAAAAATGCAATAAAAATATTAACAATAACAGTAACAATGCAAAAAGTGATAATGGTGGTGATGAATAGAGTGATAGTGTGATCATGATGATTTGTATTATTTATTACTATAATACTATCATGCCTTAAGTATTTAAATGAATGTACTCACTGTGGTCTTTGCCCTGACCCCCTTGTCCAGCTCCCACGCTTGGCTGAGGTGTAACTGGAACAGGCATGAGGGCTTGACGGATGGCCATCTCCCAGCCCTGCGCCACCTCCAGCCCCACACCAGAGGCTGCCAGCATGGTGTTGTGCATATGAAGATGAGAGCCACCAGTGTTCTCCCCAACATAATAGACCATAGTAGCAGTGATAATCTCAAAGCAGTGTGGATTTCCACCCATGGCAAGACTACTGAAATCCCTAGCAGCCTCCACCTGTAGGATCTCAGACAGAGGAATCTCCTGTAGGTAAAAAAAAAAAAAGGGATGCATATTCAAATTCATTTATCTGGCTGATAAATTAAAGACTGTGAAAGTTTTCATTCGAGAGAGCTAAAGTTATATGTTATTTTTTAAAATAAATATATGAATTAATGAAAACTCTAAAACACAACATTCAAATCAATATCCACTTCTAATCACAACTACTACCAGGACACAAACAGCATTTCTTCGGTAACATCCAGCCAAACCGATACCATACCTTAACTTCTTTAGTATAGAGAGCAGGTTTCGAGATCACACAATCTATGGTCTTCATTTTATCTGAGAATGGGTTATCAGAAGAAGTTCATGAGCCTCATGTCCTTTCTGAGATGTTAAAGTGATACAAAGCAAGCTGCCTTCTGATGGCATTTGCTTCTGTCCTCCCACTGTTCTCAAACGAAAGAGTGAAACGGTAGCTGTGACCAATAGCAGCTTCCTCTGAGCTTCACATCAACTGTTTGTGGTTAGAGGGTGGACCACATGACCCAGCCCACTGCAGAGCTCTATGATTACAAGGCAGCACACCGAAAGTCTTCATGACTTCATGCTTGAGTGTGTCGTGGCGCGCATGTGTGTGTGAGACCATGCTACCACTGTTCTGCGGATGGCCACTACATGGTAAAAGGGGTGGTCTGGTTGAGAAACAGTTATGTGGAGACAGGATTGAAGTCCCCATAGGCCATAAAAGAGGTGGGGAAACCAAAAATACAGGGCTTCTGCCTTCAAAAGAGTATAGTATAATTTCCAAATGTATAAAACAGACACAGTCTTTCAGCTCCTGACACATGGCCACCGGAGCATATGGGGTAAACATAAGTAAAAAAACAGTGGTTTCTAAATAAAAAAGCAGAAAATGAACAATCAGCAGCCCTTGGCTCAACCAGTAGAACAGAGGTGGCCTGTTTCATTACATCTGAAGAAAGGGAGCACTGTGTAAAAAAACTTCCTGGTAGGGGAAAGAAATACCTAAAGTACAAAGGTCTTTGGCTCAAACAGACACATATTAGGAGGCACCACATTCAATAAACTTTTCTTTTTTTTTTTATTTATAAGACTACTTTTCCAAAACTTTAAAGAGAATAGAAGATTTATCCAAATTGAATTCACAAATTCCTGAACTGTTGTTTTTTTGTAGACAACAACAATCTTCCTTTAATTTACTTTTGATCTAGCATTCTAAAGAAGAGCATTTCTTAGGCCTCTTAAACATTTTGTAATTAGGTGTCAAATACAGCCACATTTTGCTTAATTGTACTTATTTTTTGTGTCAATCCTTTTTCAATCAGATTCAGCTGATATATTTATATTTCCTGCCTTGTCTCGTGAAACTAACCATTTCTTAAAGAGATGCATAACAGTAAGTTATTCTTGTAACTTTTTTGTTGTTGTTTAAAGCCAAATCCAAAGCTCTTTCTTGGTAATTGGAGCAATTAAATGTCAATTAAATGTATATGCATTTACTGTAAATAGACATGTAGCTTTCTAAGACTATCATTATATTCTATAGTATAAACAAAAAATAAATAATACATTTACCTATAAACTTTATCTTTAATATCTTTAATACCAGTTCAGTCTGAAACATGCACAGAAATGGTCCATGGGTAATGTGGGTAATTGTACACAATATGTTTACATAATTATATATTATATACTGTAACAAAAGTACATTATAGTCCACATATGTGAATCATATACAGTGCTAAAAGCACTGGCAAGGTTCCAAAGTCAAATTAGACCCAGAGACCCACATAACACATTCCTTCATGAGAAAGACAGTCAAATACCCTGGAATTACTTCCACTACTTGAAGCGTGAAGTGCATAACTGATAAGCTAATAGTGCACTGAGCTAAAGTGTGGGTACTTTACTGGTTTGGATTTTACTTGCAAAAATACACGTGGTGTTTCAGAAAGAGACTCACTGGAGTCCCCTCATAGCAAGCAGACTGGGGGCTGCCCACAAAACTAAAGATTGAAAGAAGAGAAAATGTGCGGAGCGCCTACTTTATTCTGCTGCTGCCATGGTGTTAGATGTCTTTCTGTGGGTACATTTAGAGTTTCAGGGGTTTGTTACAGTTAACTGTCATTATGGTTTTACAAGTATTTGTACAGATGCTTCAATATACAGCACATCAGCGAAAACAAAATAGTGTCAGATATGTCAGCAGTACAATAAACTACTGGAATGACTGTGAGAGGGAGCTGTGAACATACGTGTTCACACATGTGCATGTCATTCACTTTTACAAGGTTTCACAAGCGCATGCAAGATTTTTTTTGTATATATTAAAAGCTTAAAAGCTTACATCGTAATTTCCTGCTCACCTTTGCCTCTATATTTGTATGCATATGTGTATGGAGATTTATATGTGAAAGTGTAATAGAGTAAAAACAAAATCATAAGTATTAACTAGCTCCTCTTTGAAAAGCAAGAAAACAAAAAGTGGACAAATGTATTTGAATATAAATGTACATATTTTTATACAGTTTTTTCAATGTTCTGAATTATATAATTAAAAATTAATGCATTTACTTTTCTGTCCACATGGGATTTTGATATTAGATTTTTTTAGATTTCATTTTTTGAGATTTTGATTTAAACTTTTGAATTCTTATCTCAAAAAAATTTAAAGCTTTTGACATAATGGGTATAAAGACAAATCTTTCCCTTCAGCAATTTCAATACAGAAGATATTTTTCAAAAAATATGATTTGAGTATTTCTATTGAATATCAGTTTATCAATTAAGTTTTAAAAGCTCAGCTTTTTTGCCACTTTTTTTATTTATTTAGTGTTATAGTTTAGTGTTATATTTTGTAAAGAACCAAAATAATAAATTTATCATTAACTATGTAAAGTATATAATTACAGAATCCCAATGAACAATTCACATTTAACACTGACATTTTATTTTGATCACAGTTTGTAGTTTATTAACCTTTTCTGCAAGACACATTCGAGGTGTTAGAGTGACCTCAGATGCATTATGACTAGCTCTGATGTGTTTATTTGACAGCTTTCCACTTTGACCACAGAGAAATTATGCATCTCATGAAGTGAAAGATCAGTGGGGGAGGGGACATTTGAAGGGCCACTGACCTTATTTTTTATATAAAAAAAAAAAAGTCAAGGGTAACTATAATACTGATGTAAGCAGAATTTCAACAGTTTATTAGAACTGTGACTTTTACATGTATCATGTAATGACTATCAACACTAAAACACTATAAACAACGCAATCAACAATTCTCTACAAATGAGTTGCTTACCTTGTAGAACTTGGCTCCTGTGTCA
Source organism: Silurus meridionalis (assembly GCF_014805685.1). Classification (NCBI taxonomy): domain Eukaryota; kingdom Metazoa; phylum Chordata; class Actinopteri; order Siluriformes; family Siluridae; genus Silurus; species Silurus meridionalis. Next base: position 14,528,483 of record NC_060891.1, on the reverse strand, counting down.
TTCTGAAACAAAGTCAAGCTTTTGCTGTCCAGCCTCCAATAGTGTCTCTTTCTCTGAGAAGAATTTATAATTACAATTAACATTATATAAGGAAACATTTTTTATCTATCTATCTATCTATCTATCTATCTATCTATCTATCTATCTATCTATCTATCTATCTATCTATCTATCTATCTATCCATCCATCCATCCATCCATCCATCCATCCATCCATCCATCCATCTATCCATCCATCCATAAGCACATACAAACACAAATACATACTTGAATATATACACAATATTGTGCATGATGAATATGTATAATACATAATACACACAAATAATACAGTATCTCACAAAAGTGAGTACACGTCAATGTGCAGCTTGTATAGCAGTACAGATTTACTTACCTCTGAAAATAACTCAACATACAGCTATTATTGTCTAAATAGCTGGCAAAAAAAACAACTGTATATAAAAAAGGCTGTGGGTGGTGAATATGTTCCATAGCTTAAAAGAGATAATAATATGAATGTAATCACACTAAATTATAATAGAAAAACTACTAAATAAATAACAGATTATTCCTAAATAGCATACATTGTATATAAAATACACTAGAAATTGTTCAACTGTAATCATAGACTACATGATATACAGAACAGAATGTGCTTTAAATACTAAATTATGTATAATGATATATTTAATTGATCGACTTGTGATTATACCACAGCACTTTTGAGCACTTTCTCAGCAGGTATGCAATTTGTTTAACCACAAGGTAAATCACAAGTTTATATTAATGCATTAGCTCTAATATGTTGTATTTTCTACTTAGACTTAGACTTGTATATTGATCCATGTAAGCAGATATGAACAATGTGTAATATATGCCAACAATTGTGTAGGATGTATTTGAATGCAGCAGCTAGGAACTAGGAAATCCAAACCTGTACCAGCATGACAATTCATCTGTACACAATACAAGCACCATATACTTTACATGGGTTATAGTGGAAGATCTTGAGTGGCCTGCTATAGAGCTCTGAACTCAACCCTATTGAATACAAGTGAGATGACTTGGAACACTGACTGCACCACAGGCCTCCTCACCCTTCAGTACCTGACTTTACTATCACCATTAATCCTGCATGAGCACAAATCTCCACAATCACATTACAAAACCAGGTGGAACATCTTTCTAGATAAGTGCAGATTATATTAGCATATAACAGTTATAGTATAACAGAAAATGAAAACTAAATATGGAAATGGATGCTCACAAAACACATATGAATCTTAAGGTCTGATGTCCACAAACCTTTTCCGTATAGAGTACATAATGTAAATCAACGATATATTGTTAACAACAGAAAAATATATCCTGCAGTTGTGTTTAAAGGTATTAGCAAGTTGTAATATCCTTATTAAGATATGAATAAATGTAGCATTTGCTGAAGGAACTTACAAGGTTGTCTTTATTGGTATAGTGCACCATCCACCCCTCCCTGACCACAGTGGAGCTTCTTCTCTTGGTGTGTTTAATCGACTGAACTACGCGCATCAACGGGATATTAGTGCTGGTGGATGGGCTAAGAAAAGACAAAAAGAGGAAACATGAAACACTCTAAACTCAGATTACAGGTACCAAACACTGAAGATTTCTGTGACTCACTGAGGGGCATAGAAATACAGGAGTATTATCAGAAATACTAAGACTTATTATTTTAGTTAGCAGGACCCTTTACCTTATTTAACTGAAGCAGACCCTCCAAATTTAATCTTTAATGAGCACAATAGTTCTACATAAAGATCAAGTCAGCCATCATGCAATATCTACATACCTGATCTGAGGAGCTTTTACAGGCTCCTCATCTTTCTCCTGGTCTGAGAAAGGAAAGTCCCGAAAGATCTTGTCTTCTGGTGTAGAGGGTTCTTCAGAGTCGTCCTGGCCTCTGCTGCTGTCGCTGTTGACATCACTGATATCCACCTCCATAGTGGTGTCTGAATCCGGAGCTGGACTGGCTGGCTCTGAAAAAAGACACAAACAATGTAGTGTCACAGAATGTAGTATAACACACAGACTTGCTAGGCATGAAGCAGGGAACTGATACACCATTAATAACAATTACGTTATACCTCCATTGAAGACGACTTCCCCAAGACAGTCTTTTGGTACCTTGGATGCACATCGCTTGTGGCAGTTAAATTTGCAATCTAACAGAATAATAATACATATAGATGGTGTGTTATTTCTTCAATTTTTTAGGTTTACATGCATATTCTCATACAGGAGAAGGAGAGGCTTACCCTTGCACTGCATGCCCTGGCGGAACAGGCCCTTGAGCAGGCGTTTGCAGTACTGGCAGATGGTGGGGCGAGTGTATGTGTGGATAACAAAAGTGTGTGGCACTTTCACCCTCCCCAGCACCATTTTCTCCATCCAGATGGGCCGACCACTCCAGGATGGGATCCGCTTCCCTGCTTCCTGATGAGGGCGCTGTTGCTGGAAGTCCCACGGGGGAAAAAACACAATAAGACATGTTTTTTGCAAACTGAAACATGATGGACATTTACAGGAAGCTACAGGGTGATACAGGGTGATACAGGGTGCTCCCTCTACAGATGTTTTAAATGACACGGCTAAACTTTGTCACATTTACAGGAAACAGTAAATGATAAAAACTTCAAAGACCAAGTCTTTCTACTTGGTATTCATGTTCTAACATCTTCAGTTAAAAACAGACCACACAGCTTTAATAAAACCCGACTAAGCCTAGTGTGCTCCACAAAGAGTGTGTCTGGCCACAACAGGAATATATTCAGCATTGGACAAACGGCAGATAAATCGATGCACAATGTCTGAGAAGCAGCCAGTTACTGCGCTCTTTTTTTTGTTTTTAACAAATTAATATGTCAGTTTTATTTTTATTTTTTTCATTGGTGGAACAGCAAAAATCCAGTCTATAGATACTCTCAATTTCAGCCCACCCTTACCCTGACTGGCTGAAAGCTTCAGTTGCTGTTCCAGATTATCCTAGCATTTAAGTACTGAACTCCACAGATTTTTTAAACAAATCACACACATTTATCTCTCACAGTCTTCAAGGAACATAGTAGATTCTATGTTATTGTAGCTGTCCTTGTACATGATACACAACTTATCTGGTTCAACATTAATACATCCAGTCTTGCAACCTATGTACACTGATAAACTGCTACTGGTTGCTAAAAAAGTCTCTAGTGACCTAAAAAAGCATAATTTAGACACCTAAAAAGAACCGTATAGTCATCTATATGTTTTTCTACTTGAAAGACTCACACAGAGCAGCTTACTGCATTGTGTGAACTAGTAATAGAGTAACTACTTTTCTTAGAAACAGGGGAATGTAATTCCGAGGGAGGTTCCCCTGCAAACAGTCAGTATGATTTGCAGTACTCAGCGGACTGTGGACTGGAGTTTTTAATCCGTTCCTCCTATTCAGTCTCAAACATTATCAATTTTGACTCAAACTGTCCTCTCAATCACACAGGATAAACACATCTATATTTATTGCTGTATACACAAACCAGACACACAGAAGTTAAGAAAGTAATAAATGTAATACAAATGACTGACTCTCCCTAAGGACAAGGAGGAGAAAATAAATCATAATGAAGCATGCATAGCCCCACTTTACCTCCTCCAGGGTCACCACCGCACTTTCTGCTGGTTGAGGCCGAGGGACGGACAGTGATGGACCTGGCAGAGAAACATTGGACAGGCGCCTCTTCCTGACTCCGCTACAGTTGTTTGGGATCTTAAAGGCGCATCGCTTGTGATAATTCAGACCACAACCTGATACACAAACATAACATAAACATGTATGACAGAATACACTCATATAACAACTGAGATTAGGTGACCAGACATTATTGTATTCTTTGTTCCGTTTTTGTCAGTTCTTTTAAATGTCCTCAGTTCTTTTAAATGTCCACTAGAGAGCTCCAGAAATGCTCTTACTTGAAGTCTAGCAGAGAAACAGAAAAAAAAGCAAGAAAGCGAGCTCTTATATCACATTCAAAACCATTTAGATAAGGCTTAAGTGAAATTTAGGCCTCTATATTAAATTTATAGACAATAAGCAGCTCTTGGCTTGGTTGATATAACAGCCTGTATCCATCAACAAAGCAAATCACAGCAGAAAACTTTAAAGGCCACTTCCAACACTTGGCAAAGGTACACTGTGCTCCAATCAAAAAGCCCCTCTATAGGGCTTCAAAGGCTGGCTGGATGGAGTAGAGGGAAAGCCAACACAGCATTGAGACATCTCACTGCACGGAATAGTAAACCTGAGCCAGAGGCACTGAATCAGCAAGTGCTGTGTCTGGAAAACACTTGATGCTCTTAGGCTCATATGGTGCACATGTGTAAGTATTGTACTTATGTACTGCATGAGCACTCGCTGAGTTTGTGAATTTCTGTGTAATCAGCAGTTTTAAAGAAAAGTTTCTGTGTAGCCAATAGTACATGTTTGTCTTTAGGTACATTTAGTATTCACAAATTGAAGTATTCTTGAGTTGTCACTAAAGCATTACCTTCACATTTGAGGCCTTGCCGGACAAGACCCCACAGCATCTCCCCACAGTAGTCACAGAAGGTAGGGGCTTTGTATGAGTGCACATAGAGGGCATGAGGCCGGATCTGAAAGTCTTCCACTGTAGCCTGAGCTGCAATTCAAATGCAACTTAAAACTGAACTAAAAGATTTAAAACCATGATGAGATTAAACATCAAAAAAATGATAATGAACAAAAACAAAACAAATACAAATATTATTATTAGTAGTATTCATTTGGATTATTAATTATAATTAATTAAACAATTTCTGAAATTAACCTGATTAAGGCAAATCAGCTACATTCATTAAACCCATATCAGACTAAACCAAACAAATTAGTATAATTAAGTAGTACTTTTTTTTTTTTTTTTTTTTAAACAAATATTCTGAAAATTGATGATTTTTTTCAGAAGCCTTACATCTGCAAAAGTGTTAAAGGCTAAACCACAAACAGTACAGTAAAACATTACTCTTTAGTCTGAGTCATGAAGAGTGATTCACAGATGTGATTCAGCTATGAGTCAGAGCACAATGTAGATGCATTTTACAGCACTGAAAAGACTCCCAAGTGATTACTTTAAACTATCATGATCTCATCTGGTTGATTCATCCATCAGGTATAAATCAGAATCTTATTAAATGATTCCAAATTTGAAAATGACTTTCTGGAAGCTGACAAGGCCTCACAATAAACTAAACTGCTTTAAGATGTAATTGTTACAGCACTATTCTGACTAAACAAAAAAAAAATAAATAAATATATAATTTAAGGTGCTGTTCTGTTGCACTAACAATAAGAAAATAACTGTACAAATATAAAAAAATTAGAGTATATGCTTTACATTGCACTCCAACTCTATTGAAATCTACTACTGAGATACACTTGTGGTATAAATATCTTGTTTTCAAGGACCTTGAACCATCCATGCTGCACTGAAGACCACAGACAAGCAATATTAGGAAAAAGATTTAATCCAATTTTAATTTTGAACATGAGACCAAACAATGGGCTATGGAGGAGTGAACACTGATGATGTACACCTGCATCTTCCATATGTTCAGAATGACTGTAAGAGTAGAATTACAGTGTTAGTGGAAAGTGTATGCCTATTCTTCAGATAAAAGTCTTCTCATCTGGATCACTCATCAGTGATAATTCAGTGGCTGATTGGAAAAAATGTAAAAACTTGATGGCAGTTTTGGGAGCGGTTTCCTGGCAGATAGAGAGCCAGAAACACTCTGGTGCATTGCACCCTTTTTCAGACTAATATCTCTAAATCCAATAAAATTGAAACACTGCATATTTGTCCATAGAGAAGCTCTACAAAGACCTTTGATTGTGTGTATGTGCCTTATTTCATTTACCTTCTGCTCCATTCTACCTTCTTCTACAGATTTATACTTGGATGGATTGATGAAACCACGGAATGAGTTATAGTTTTTCAAACTTTCTTTCGGCTGCCACACATTTGGGAAGAGGATCAAAACGAGACAATGATTCTTTAGCTTGAGAATATGAACCCTGCATGAGTGAGCTCCTCTTTACAGATCAAAAGCATGACGCTGAATACTGGAGCTGCCAGCGAGTCACATGCCAGGCAGCAGTACAGAGCATTGGCACAAACTCATAATGAGGCATTCATGAAAGCACCACATAGCCTACATTATGTAAAGTCATGATCCAAACATCCAAGAAAGAATCAAATGCTTATAAAAGCACCTTAAATCACCAACAACCAATGGCAAATATGGTGCAAAATAAATTTAGCAATATCTCATAATAAAGCAATATTTTGACCTAATCTGAACTCCCATTAAACTTTCATTATTAGTGTTATTATTAGTATTATCATTCCGTTCTTTTTTAGCCTCTCAGCTTCATTGCCCCTGGCTCAATCATCACCTCAGGTTAATGTAAGAAGTTTCTCTGCATGTCCATGCCTGTGGTGTGAGTGTATGCCCTGCTATGGATTGCCGTCTCACCCACGTTATATTCCCGCACTCTTGTTCATGCACAGTTTCAATCTAGCTCTACCGGTCAGGACAATTTCAGTTACTGGAAGTGAGTGAGTGATGGCTGGAAATTTCTTAATGCTTGAGAATAAAAAAAAAGCTAGGAAACCAAGATAAGTATAAAACCCACACCTTACAAAAAAACTCATTTTCCTGTTTAATTTTCTTTTCTTCAATAAATGTGTTAGAAAAGCTGAAATATTACTCATTTCATAACAAAACATACTACTAGATATTTGAATGAACTTAAAAGGACAGAAACAAGACAGACTCAGCTGTGGTGCACACTGTAGTTTGCTATCTCAAATAAAATCAAGCAAGGATGGACCTCCTGTAAGGCCGGAACACTCAAATCGTCCAGCTCTCTCTTATCCCTGCGGCACTTCACAGCAGAACCACTACTGTCTTTTACTGTAATAAAAACAAGCCCCTGTCTTTGAGCTGAATGCCAAGTCAAAGCTGCCCTCCTGTGTCTCTACACTGTGTGGCCTATTTTCCTTCAAAGATGTTTGATAACCAAAAGCATTGCAGGACAGGAGGCTGTGCGGACAGAAAAATAAGGGATTATGAGTAGAGTGTATTCTATGGTAACTGACATGCACTTCACATGCGGAGAGATCCATTAATGAACTGTTCTCCAAAAAGGAAAGTGCCAATTAGAGTTCTGGTGCTATTGCAGGACAATACTAGACAAGCATAAGTGTGTGTGTGTGTGTGTGTGTGTGTGTGTGTGTGTGTGTGTGTGTGTGTGTGTGTGTGTGTGTGTGTGTGTGTGTGAAGTCCAATGTGTGAGGAGGATGTGTGAAGCAGGTGTGCTCTATTACTCCCCTGTGGAGAGGGCATAAATGACAGGAAAATCAGAGCTCACACAGCAGCATTCATAGTGCAGGATGCAACAGCATTTCAGGACAGGAACAGCCCATAAACCTTCCAAAACCACAAGCCTACTTTACATTCAAATGCTGTGTTTTTCACCCTGCTTTTATGATTTTCTACTAATTTATTTTGACAGTGTTACAGTAGACTAGATTGTTTATACAATTTGGGCCTGTATGCCAACCTCCCTTTTCCTTGAAAGAAGAGAAACCCATGAGTCTGTGTGTCTGAATTTTCTCAAGGTTTCGCAATAAATTGGGGTTTGGCTGAGACTGATGTGAATGTGAATGGCGGCCTTAAGTGATCTGTCCTGTTCGCAGTTATTTAAAGATAATTAAGCTTTCACTGATGACAAAAAAAAATTGTGTTCCAGTTGTGGGCACAGTCCAGGAGTGTCAGAATTGTACTCCAGTCTCATCCAGTTAGCACTAGTCTGTTCCATCTCAACCTCACTAGAATTGACCATCTGTTTCAAAACATGAAACAGGATTTTAGAAGTATCCCCAAAAAATGCACATGGCAAAGCCTAACCAAAAACCTAAACCTACTAATCTCCTGTAGGTCAGTGTAAAATACCCAGAACTTACCTGAGAGTACCACCTCAATCAGGTCTCCCTCATGTATATCCTCTGCCGAAGTGAGTCTCTGCAGAATGTTATCAGTGTTCAGGTCATGGCGGAAGAGCAGGATCTTGTCATACATACCAAAGAATCCGCATTCTGGGAACTGAAAACAAACAAAGGCCATTCGTTAATAACATTATAAAATATTCATAATCACACCTAGATCATGCAAAAAGATATGCCTAAACCACTCTTCTACTGTCCCAAGTGAAGAAGAAAAACATTGCTAGTTCAGGTATAAGTATCATGAGCCTGTGTTGTTTTGTATGTTTGGTATATAATAGTAATTATAGAAAAAGTCCAAGTTAGAATCAAACACTAGATAATGTCCTGATTACATGTGAGAAAAAAACAACATCCCAGAGCTCTTCGGTACTAAGCAATGGGCTAAGATTTTATTTTTTCCAAGGCAATGTGCAAGACTGATCAACAGTTACGGGAAACTTTTAGTTACAAGATTGTCACACCAAACACTTCTGCCCATAAATATGTTAGGACTTTTAAGGCTGTAAAATTCTAATGATGGTTTTGGTCATAATTACAAACTCATATATACAAACTTCTTCATAAACTTCTAAAGGGTTCACAAACTTTCAAGCACCACTGGTGCTGAATCTTGTGACTATTTTTGGTCTTTGAAACAGCATGAATTTGCCTAGATATGCATGAGACAATCATGCAGAAAGAACTGCATTGTGCAGTTGCAAATTAAATAGCAGGCTTCCTGTGAGTAACTTTGTCCACCTACTTGAAGAATGTGAGATAGTATTGAGGTTCAGTCAAAGAACAGGCCAGTGAAATTCTGAAAGCTAACTGACAGGTTTCTAGAACCATTCATGGATGATATATGCTTTGGAACATGATGCATGCATGCTGAAAGTGTCTCTCCAAATGAGGATAAACTTATAAACTGTAGCCATAAAGGGATTAGCAACATTGTTCAGATGCACTATGCCCATCCACACATTGTTCAGTGGATATCAGGGGCTATACCATGCGCCAGGAAAATATTCTTCCACACAAATGCACTGCTACAACAAGGTTATACTGCTGAAACCAAATGGACTCAATGGACTTATGCTGCTTGCATGAAATTCCAATTAAAGCCAATCAGAATTATGCACCAAAAAAAGCCTCTCGAGACAAAAGACAACCACGCAATGCCTCAAAACAATTTTGATTCCCTATTCCCAGTGAAGATGGGCTTTCTTGGTATCAGTGTTCTTCTGAATGGAGATTTAGGAACATTTTGGTCCAATGCACTATTCCTTAGACCTATCACAGCTCACAATTCAATTTATTCTCTGTACAGTTTTCACAGGTAAGATCTACACAGCCTTTTGACTGTGTACTGTCTGCCAAAAATTTCCTTTTTTTTTTACATTTTAGTTCATTTTCTTTACGCTTCATCCTTTACTATTATACACTGCAATTTATGCTTCTTGCACTTTTGTTTTTGGCTGCCACACTTATGAACAGATTCAATATAGGAGCTTGACATTGTCTTTAGATATGTGGCCCAAATTTTAATATGGTGTAGCTGGTTGTTGCTTGTTTTTAACACACTGCAACTTTCTCCTTTAGACCTCTCTGATCCTTAATTTTTTTTTGACAGTAAATAAGCTGATTGGAAGATCCGAGAACTGACCTTAAAAAGTTTGTCACTAAAATTCTACACCAATTCTACAATTTTCTAGACAACATTTAATTAAACACCAACTGATTTATACATCACAAATGAATCACATGACATTTGGCTTACTGGAATGTACCATTGTGGATGTGTTTAGACCTGGTTTGTGCAGCTTTTTTCAATCATATCTGTTAAGTTGCAAAGACAAGAGCAAAATGACAAGTGTGTTTTTTTAATTTGCCAATCGGAGTTCTCTTTCTCGCCGACGAGCTCCACGGTTGATGTGACATGCAGTATCGTCGGAAAAACAGCTGACATGGTCCGAATAAAGCCAACGGTGCGGAAAAATACTAAAGCCAACCGATGCTCAAAACCACCCAACGTATCATTTGTTCTTAATCTAGCCTTATATACTTATTTGGTTCAATTTGATGCTTCATTTTGATGCTTCATCAAAATTGGCATTATATATCTGCCATCGGCTGCCCTGATTTCTAAATATCGGCCCCGGCATCGGCCAGAAAAAAACCCATATCTGTCGACCTCTAATGTAAACTTAAATTTCCGAATATGCACATATAATCCAATCCATTAAAAGCCATCATGGCAGAGTTGAATATGAGGATGATGGGGGCAATAAACACAGTGAGCCGCTCTGTTTTGAGGAATGGCTCTCCTCACAAGCAGATTACACAAGCTGAGAGACATGCGGTGCAGAGGGCCTTGTGTAAATGCCCAGAATATTAGCCTAGCAAAAAGACGTGGTTAAAAACATCTGTTGGAACAGATCCTATAGCTATGAGTCATCCCCATTTCCTCAGGCTACACACTTCTCTCTCCTCATTACAGAGTGAGTGGAACTGATATACAGCACCTTTATAGCATGGGTTCAATTGTGCAGGTCGTAAAATCGATAATGACTGATTCAACCGCATTTCAAATGACTAGCACACAATTAACACAAGTTTTTGTTACAGAGACATTTTTATAAGGACACATTAACAAAACATGAATCAAGGGCATTCATAATACACAACAAGCCCGCTCCATAAATGTAACATTTTCTCTAAAACGATTCGACTGTCAGACATCTATTCATGGAAAAGATCACAGTGTATTAAACTGTCATTTACTTTTCGCTGTTTGTACATTTTGTAGAATGTCTCAGCTTTCTGGATTCATTAGTAATGCTGTTGGTTTATCTAGAAGAATCATATACTTCTGGAATCAGTGTAGTGAGAGAATCACTATTTGTATGGTCTCTGCCAGGATATGACTGCAACCAACGATACTGAGTCACTTCCTCTTCCCAAGAGTCACCAGAGATTCCACCTGTCAGAGACAGCACAGACGTTTACAAAACACCAACCTAAACTGAAATAACCTTCACTTTATATCGACAACTATTTTTCCTTTTTCAAAGAACACAATAATTTCCTCTTGTTCCTGATTTCTCCTTAAACATTGAACACTGTCTTGTGTTTAACAATTAAGCTGCTATCTAACAATTTTACAATTCTGTCATTTCAAAGCTACAGTGTGTAAAGGTTTTTGTTCAAATAAGCACAATAGTACTGATTCAGCAGACTTAACATACTCTGTAATATGATGTTCCTGAGCTATACTCTGTAATATGATGTTCTGTGAGTTATACTGACTGGCCTGTAATAGTATTTCACTGTGTCAGGGGTGTCAGGTTAAAACTGGTATGAAATTTCTAACCAGTGTGTATTGTTATGCATACGTCAAACATCATCACACCACAAATTCTGGCACAAAAGAGTCTGATTACCGAATGATTGGTAGGAGAGAGAGAAAACAAAATAAAATGTGAGTTAGAGTGAATGCTGCTCATTTACCATTTGTCTGTCTGTACTGTAAACTTTTTAAGATGTTGTTGAGCTAGAAACCTCATGACTAACAGGACCTGTATTCACCTGATCTGTTTTTCATCTTTCAGTGTGCAAATATATGCTTGTATTGATACTAATACTAATCATACTAATAACAATCATATTAGATAATGAAATTCAAAGAAATACAGTTTGGGTAAAAATAATTTACACAACCCAAGCCCTAGAAATGCCCAAATTCAGAGCATATAATACCACATTCAAATTTGGCCTGTAACAATGTGCTTAATATTTCAGATGAAAAATCCTTTTTCCTTATCATGAGCTCATGAATATACAAAGGTATCTAACATTTGGTGACTACTTTTATTTTTATCAAGCAATCTCAGTAAGACCTGAACAACAGTAGCTTGTTCATTTATGTTTGTTCATTCATCTGGTAGTCAGTCATTATGACAGTCACAATGATGAAAATTGTAAAATGTTGTATCACATTTGTAATATTGAGCAATTTTGAGTCACTGATATGCAGGCGACATGTAGAATAGCATGCTACCCTACGATAGTGCTATTGTGGATTTACAGTAGAACTTGTAGTATCTGTTTTTCAAGGTTGGACAACATTATTTAATTTATCTACCTATTTGCCTCATGTGTCATGAGTATCTCAGCACCTGATATCAATCAAAACTTTGAAATATACAACACTCTCCTATACTATGCACATTTGCAGAAACTTGTTTTTTCCTTGACTGACAGCCACATTGCATGTGCTCAGACAGATATCAGGAACAAAGGATTAAAAGGGAGGAAAATATTTAGAAAGAGGAATGTAAGGGTCAATGTATGATGAGAATTGGCCCATGATGAAGGCTAAGGACTGAACATGTCATGCTGCCAGCTTCAGGTCTGGAAAGTCCATCAGCCACAGCTGTTTCCCTGCTGGGACCTCACACACAATGCATGGCAAACAATACTAGCCATAATGCCAGGGCCAGTGAGAAGTGTTGGCAGTTCACAGATATTGACCACAGCCCAACAGGGTGGTAATACAAAGGCAGAGAATGAAAAGATTAACAAAAAAACAAACAAAACAGTTAGGTATTGGATGGTTTGAGAGATACAGAGGTAAAAAAAAACCCAACTGTACCTACTTAATGATAATAACTGCAAAAACAAAAAAATTCAAGGATGTCTGGAATTTCTCTGATTATCTCGAAGAAGACACACAAGTTTCATTTTCAACAGCATTTAGAGGTTTGGATGTGTCTTCACTTTTTCATGGCAAAAATCAGTACTAGTTATGAATGTCATTTAAACTAAGGTAAGTTTTTTAAACGTTAAACAGTTACATCTACTTTGCCATTATTGAGGGATGAAGCTTGTTACACTTCTTCTTCATTCGGTCCTGCCAAAAACGCTCCACTTTTTAGAGATGCCTGATTATGCAAAATTACTTTCCTAGTTTTTCATAATGCCAAAGTTAGTTAAACATACAAGGTCTAAAGTATCCAAAGTAGTCCTTCTTCATAACTGTGTCATCACAAACAATCATGGTTTATTAAGCACAATAATTACAAAACTCCTTTCAAAACTTACACAAATAGTCAATTCATGTAAAAGCTAAAACACTCCAGTGTGCTCAATACATTTATCCACTCTGCTCGCTTATTTAGGTCCATTTGGAATAGAGTGTAGGACCAATCAGCATGGCTTGAACCCCATCATCTACAGCAGATGAATGCAAATTTTGTACTGTAGCCCTGGTGGCTGGGCCTGTAGCAATGCTGAAGACCACGAAGGAGCGGGCATGCACCAACAATGGCTCCACTGTTCGCACCCTCTTCCTGGCTTTCATGTGCACATGTAGTTTAGGAGAACAAAGAGATTGAATTCCAGACAAGAATTGCCCAAGGCTGTTCCCGGGGATGCTTCTGTTGAGAAGACTTCTGCAATAAGTGTTCCTGAGTCAAGATTTAAAGACGTATCTCTATGAACTTGTGTAACACTAGCACCAGTGGAAAAACATGGGAGCCACAAACTCCAGGACTCTTGACAATCAACTCTTGACAGAGGTTAGCAGATGTGCCGGTAAATCAGCATGTAGCTGATTCTGCAGCATTATATTGACTGATGAAGGTTTTGCAGAGGAAGCGGCTCAAAACCAGAATCAACTCCCTGAACGGCTGCATTCTGGCGGTTTTAAAAGGACAGTCCAACTCCTTTGCATGCTAACCCCTGACACATGGCCATAGAGATTTACAACTGGTACTAACATGCAGACATTCTAATGCATCCTTCCTGATTGAGTACAAGTCTTTCCTCTGGTTGTGCCTGACCACGAACCCTGCTCCTCCCCAGTGGCGGAAGGTACCTCCTGTTGGCATGGATTGTCTCTCTCTCTCTCTCTCTCTCTCTCTTCACTCCACATGTTTCCCATGCCAGTGCAGCAGCCGCAGCTGGAGCCCTAAGCTTTGAAATGCCAATTCCAGGAAGCGGGAGGGAAGCTGTGAGATTTGCCCACAAGGTTTACAGAGACAAAAGAGATAGGATATGGTCAAGCACAGTGCATTTGTATAGGTCGAGTCATTTAGATTGTAGAAGAGTTGATAGTATATACAGTGTTTCAATTAATATAGTATTGACATCAGGACTAACAGCATAGGTTGCAACAGAGATGCTATTGGAAATAATTCCTATGTGTGAAGCTTCACAACCTAAATAAATACATTAAGACCTTAAAGCATTACAATGAAAGTATAACAGCAATATCAATGATAAAATATTTTATTTGCTCCGCAATGCAACAGAATGCAGCCAGATAACATACAGTTCAAACATCAGTTTGAGAAGACAATACAACTTTGTAAAAGATGGGGCAACAAGTTTCAGAAACAGAAATTACACATTCTTTGCTTTTTAGTGTCTTGTTCTACACCACCACTTTTGTTTACTTCTTTAACCAATGAAAACAAAGTCAGCTGCCTCGTTTCACCATATCGATGATGATGTAAGTACAAGTGACTAATAAAGTGAATATTTTATGATTACTAATGGCACTATGATAGAATTGACCAGATACTTGAAAGCGACTTTCATTCATTAAAGTGATTAATTCAAATACTTCAGAACCGGACAGCAAGCGGAGAAATCTTCCATCAGAATCCATGGGCTAACCATGAAAGACAAGTGCAAATTAATATGTTGGAATACCAATCAACTTAGCTTAGTTTTAGAGAAAGTAGTCTGCAAGTAAAGTTTTAGCAGGAAATCAGTTATTGTCTAATTGTTCAATTAATGAACAAGAGTTGGTTTAAGTGTTCTAGCTACATTAATGCTAAGTTGTATATTGGTAAATTATTACTTTAGAACTATTGGCAAGTAACACTATCAGAACCTCGGTGGAAGGATCTGTTCCACAGATGGTGCTTTCAGAGCCAAAAATCCTTTCAACCTTGAAAAAAAAGGCAGTTGAGGCAATCACACATTTCTCTTATGAGACAACAGCTCTGAAAGGAAGGAAAGACGTTCAAAACATGACAAATGTGTCTGTTAGGACCACTCGTCAAGTAAGCAGATTAGTAAAAGAAAAAAAAAAACGTTATTTGCTGTAATCACCTGAATCCTGCCAAAGCAAGCTATGCAGAACTAAAAAGAAGGAAATAGCTTATTTACAAGTGACGCATCTTCATAGAATGTTTTTCAAGCAGTGAAAACTTCAATAATGGAACTTCTGAAGTATAAGTAAACTCGTAATACTAGAATAATGCCACAGTACATCCATTTTGCAGTTTGAACACAGAGACCAGAATTAAACCACACTAACAGCTTGCACAAATGGACAGTGAATCAGGCCTCAAATCTGGTTCGTAGAAGCCTAGCATGAGCAGACTAGAAGTCCATGGCCTGTGCATTACATCAAACTATATGCTCACCACTGGCTGGACCATGCCAAAAAAAACACAGCATGGTTGGAGCAGAGGGACCACAAGCAGCCGACTTTGCAACCCATCTGCACCATCATTAGCCTCTGCATAGTTCACATTTCAGTCAAGTTTTAACCCCCACCATATACACACTCCCTTTCAGTTCCCACTTCAGTCCTCAGCCACTACGATAATCTCCACTTGTAGAAAAACCAAGCAGGGCATCCATCAAACTAGAACTCCTGCTTAGGGCTCTCTTGATCTTAAAAACCCATTTGCTTAAAAACTTCCTACACTTTACTGGAATTCACTTCACTGGGGAAAATCTGTTGCATCCTTTCTTGTATATTTGCATATAGTATTCTGAATTCAGCAATATATCCTAGTGCATTTATTACATAGATATAATAGAAAGAGAAAATGTGTACTTAACAAATACGTATTTCATTCAGTGTTTGGATAAATTGCAATTATTTGCCGAGCATTTTTCCCCAAACTAATTGTTTTCCTGGGTAATGACAGGTTTAATGTGATGGACAATTAATTGTAGTCACAGCACAGTGTGGATAAAAAAACAACTGTATATTCTATAGAGTATAATCTATACTCTATATATTTCTCTAGGTTGTGTATTACAATACTATTAAAAATGATTCCAATGTTTCACTAAAAATATATTAATTCTGATTTATAATTAGTCTGACATCACAAATTACCAAATGGTTTTGTGGAAATGTTCAAAAAGTGTTTCAGTTTACAAAATAGTCTTGCAAACATTAGTGGACATTCATGAAAGTTATCCAGCCGGATGAAGTGTTAGTTTGTGTAGTAACATAATTCTCTATAAAAGTAAAGAACAAATGAAGATTAAAAGTAGAATCCTACATGGTTCTTTAACAATTCAAAACCCTAGGCACTTATATAGGCTTAATCTTATTTTACTCACTCAGGGTTTAATCTAAATCAATTTATGCATAATACCTTTCATTTCAAATTTTCATCAAAATTAACCAGTAGTCTAAAGAAAATCGTTCTGTGTTCTTTCTTTCAACACACTTTTCGAACTTCCTTGCTTAGGAGCTATCAGTTCAGCAGATCACTTGAATCAATGGTCAGGCAGGAAAAGCAACACTAACAAAAACACCTCCACAAAACAGCTTTGTCAACCTGTCCAAACCTTGCCGATCGATAGGATTAGCACCGCAAGCTCAGGAGGCTGAGAAAGGCCAGGCCTCCATATGGATTTCATTGTAATAACCTGCCGCTATTAACATAATTGGAGGAAATCTCTCTATTTTTGAGTGGTAACAGTGGCTCCATTGTTGAGTCTCTGTGACATCTGGGCTTTTTTGTGCATTGGGAGAAGTTGTGTCATACTCTTCTACACTGTAAAATGGACCTGACAAATGAACCATGCTTGAACTCTTGGCTTCCACTTGCTCGTTTTAAACAGCAAGGGGTCCGAAACCTGACGTGGTGCCGAGCATCTGCGTGTGCTTTCAACAGAAAATCCTTAATGTACGGAATGTGTAACTTCCAGAGGGACTCTCATTGGAAAGATTTTCATACTTTCATCTTGTTGCAGAGACACAAAAGAGGTCAACGTGGCTACTGCTGTGCTGCAAAGGTTACAAATTTGACGCGTTAACGAGGTCTTGCGTGCCTTTAGGGGAATCGTGTTGAGATCATCGTGCCACCTCAATCATGTTCTGTTTTGTTTATACTGAACTCCAGGATGTCCTGGATTCGATGCTACAGCACGTTCTAACCCTGCTTTCTATCCTGTCAGCAAGGATTACTTATGATGCGACACAGTGAGTGATCATCTTCATTTTATCCCAGGAAAGCTTGTGAGGTTCAGCTTCAGCCTTGGACTAATGAACAAACACAATGCATACTTTTTTGTAATCGTTCAGTTTTGGATGGTGACCAAACCAGTTGACGCCCTTGTAATAAACTATAAAACTCTAGAATCTAGCAAGCTAAGGGTCTCAATCATCAACAGTTCAAGCTATTGTTCCTGTAAATTTGTCATTTTCTAACCATCTACTCGACAAAAGGACAATACCTTTTTTATATAAAGGTAGTTAAATTTAAAAAGGGAACAGTAGTTCAGGGGGTAAAAAAAAAAACAAGCGCTAGAAAAACACTGTAGCAAAAACGATCTACATATAGAAAAAACACTCATTACGGCATTTAAAGCATAAATACTGTTGCCACTTAATCACGTGATTCATTTGCGAAGCATTTTTTTACACACTATCTCTGGAATGATGTCTGGACAAGGAAGCATGTAATTAGTCACTTCACATCAAGTTCAAAGCAGATACCATCTCAGAGCCCAAGGCCCTTGTCACAATGATAACGCGAAGCACCACTGTGAACGTATACACGGGCTTGAGTGTCTCATTTATAACCAGGAGAAAAATCTCTTATTGTTAAACATTTAAAGGTAACATTTCAGTCATAATAAATATTTTCTGGATCTTTCCAAGCAAGGAGTTTTATGCTTCTATTTATGCTGCATACATTTTAGACGACTATCCCTGCAGTAGTGCACAGCATGAGCCTGTCAATACACTGTCTAAGCAAATCATGTCCTTTACTGATGATGGGCATTCAGACAATAAGAATAAGAACTATGAAATGTGAGATCCTCAAGTCAAACTGAAGAATCCTACAACTGATATTTGTTGTAAAACATTTCAAATCATCTCTGTCAAGGACGTATGCAGTAACATCCAAAACAAGTCTGCCAGCTGAAATAAATAGCCTATGGGGCAGTGGTAGTCCAGTGGTTAAGGCTCTGGGTTACTGATCACAAGGTCAGCGGTTCGAACCCCAGCACAGCCAAGCTACCTCTGTTGAGCCCTTGAGCAAGGCACTTAACCCTATCAGCTCCAGGGGCGCCGTACCATGGCTGACCCTGCGCTCTGACCCCAGCTTCCAGATGAGTTGGGATATGCGAAAAAAAAAAAAAACTAGAAATTTCCCCACTGTGGGACGAATAAAGGTTAAATTATTATTAATTATTATTATTATACATTTTGTAGAGCAAAGTAAGACAACAACAGACAAAAGCTGACAGCTTCCGCAAAGTGTCGCTCAAGTGTCAAAAACACATCTGAGCCGCCTTCACATTTAATGTACAAATAATTCCTAAAAACATATCAACATAACTGCTCTACTACCAAGATCAACTTAGTCATATGACAGTATAAAGATGTTAACCACATAAACCAGTGTCACCTGCTTTAACGAAATTATCTCTTGGTATGTGCTAAGAGGTAGACAAAAAAAATGGATGCACATCAATGACTGAAAAAATAAAATAAAAATATCTCATAAGCTTGTGAGGGAAAAAGCCTGGCCTGATTGATGAATAAAACACGCCTCAGCCATTGAGTGTGTGTACATGCAATGGAGCTTGGTGTGATGTGTGTTGTTAACACACACATTTTTTCTGTACTGTGTGCAATCTCAGAGTGAAAAGCTGTTTTCAAGTGCTTTGTCATAGAATGCCGAGTAACGTGATTGGTTCAACCTGTCATGTTATGTCCTGTTTCTGCTTTTATGATGGCAGAGTATGTGCTGTTAAGTTCAGCAGGGGAGGAAGGAGAAAAGTATTTTTATTACATAAAACATTTTTAGTGGATCACTTTTGTAGTGAGTGCTACAACTGATAAGTAAATGAAAAAGTGATAAATGGAACTTGAGTAAATGATGACTCATCTTGCTCAATTTTTTGCTCAGTAGCTAATGCAGAAGGAAGCCAGAGTTACAAATAGCTATGGCTAGGATTGAAAACCACGAGAAAGACAGCACATATGTGTGGTCTGCTAACAATAATCACTTTGGCCTCAAAATTTTTCCACAGTTTACTGGTATTTATTATTCATTTTTTTATGACCCTTATATTGAACGCAGAGTTTTAGTAATCTACATAAGGTGAGGAGAGTGGGTGCATGCCCCACTTTATCCTATATGGTGCCAACAAGACTAAAACAAAATCCCAACCTTTAACTGTTTATTTCCTGAATTGAAGTAGTCTTTGTCAATGAGATTAATTGGCGTTGTTATAGACGTTTTATGAATCTACTTTTTAATTTGAAAAAGCATGTAACGGTACTGCAGCCACATCTTAGACACAAATAATCCTACATCCAAAGTGTAATAATAACAGAATAATATAAAAAAAGCAAACCAAATAAAGACCTTTCCTTTTACCTGATTTAGTTATGCAAGACAACACAGCAACAGCCACACTTTAGAAAAATCCTTGTTCCTAATTTGGAGACTGGAAAATACCCTCCATCCATGTGCCCTCGTTATACAAGAACCGCCAAGGAAAAGACATACATGTGGCAGTGGTGCAGGCTATGACTCTTACCACACACACACACACACACACACACACACACACACACACACACACAGGGCCAAACATAGAGGCTAATCACCAATCACCCACACACTCAGTCAATCATACACACCCTGCCTTTCGATGAGTCAGGCTGCTGTGATCCATGATTTTTGACTAGTGGGAGTGCGTTCTCTCCAACTGCTCCACAATGCACTTGAGCAAGAACAGCAAAAAGTAAAATTGCAGATGTTATAGATTAAGTGAGAGAGTTCTTCCCTTCACTGCTCTTTCTTAGAACTATGTACTGATGTGTAACACTAAGTCTGGTCCTGTCGCTCACTCGATTTTCATGAAATCTTTTTTTTTACATTGAATTACCAAGTAAACAAGTACCATTGCATACCTTTGAACAAGTTACTTTGTACACACATCTGCTTTCACCACTAAACACAATTTGCATGCTTCAAACCAGCATGCTCGCTTATTTACTAAAAACATGTTTCTAGTAAATCTGAAGCCTCTAGTAAAGTCTGAGCCTCTATTTCTAGGAAATGTCAAGGTGAATGTTTTTGGTAGCAGTATATCACACTGGATGAACAAATGAAATACTGTTCCTTGCATAGGAGCAGGCAGATGCTTGCTATATAGGCCTTTGGGGTCAGGCTTGGGGGAATTTATTTCCTGTTCATTTTACGGTTAGTTTTGGCCGGGATGATCATGGCACACTACAGTTTCCATGTGCTCCCCTCCTTTTCGCTCGAGTCTCAAATCTTTTGCTGCTGACTTTTCAGCTCTGCGTTACCCAGGTAACAATTTAATGTTGACAGCTATCCTCCCAATGAACCTGCAGGAGAGGAATGATAAATTTCCTCTCAAAAAAAAAAAAAATAGAAGGCAGATTTTTCTATCTTTCCTCATAGCAAGATCAATTTGATAGCATTTTCCATGGAAAATTAAATAGCCAACTGTATTTAAAGCTAATAAATACTGGCAAAACATCCCAAACTACAATAAGAAGAACAACCTTGAGCTCAAGGGGTTTGTTTGGGTTTGTTTGAGAGAACAGTCTATGTGTCTGTAATTTTTAATCTGTATGTCTGCTTTGACATAGACCACATACTGAAGGTCCCAATCCTCCAAGGTATTGGTGCTGGGTTGTGTTTAATAATGTAGAATTCTGTAAAACTTAGAATAGATGCACTCCTGACATACAAAACAGCCACAAAGTTAAAGCTAAACAGAATTGAATTTGTGCAAGAGGCAGCATAACAGCTATAAAATGGTTAAAAGAAATGTTAAAACTAATTAATTGCAGATCTGTGAAAAACGTTAACCGTCCTTCCCTGGCACATATTATTTTTATATTTAAGCATGCAATGTTCATTAAATGTTAAACTACAGCTGGGACTACAGACCTTGCCCATAGAATGAAAGTTACTAACCTATCACAGTGGGAAGGTTTTCTTCCTTGCCTGTATGCAACACATTAACATCCGACCGCACAGTGTTTCCAGCTGCTTGAGTGATTCAAGGTCGGGCACAAGGTTTAGTCTTCATAAAAGTGCTTTCGGAGAGATTTCTAGAAGTTTATGCCTTTTTCCAAAGTATTTGCCAAAAAAGCTACAAACTTTTGTCCTCTGAGCTAGCTTTGTCATCCCTTTCTGACAGAGGGGGAGAGGATCTGAGCCAAAGTAAATTCCCCCTCCTCCAAATTCACACTGAATTCTAGCAGACTATATACAGTGGTTCCCTCACATCACCACTTATATAAGAGTTGCTGAGAAATTCTCAGATTCCACTGTATATCAAAACTTCACTAATGGAACCAGTTCTAACCTAATCTTCCAGGCTTCCACAGTGATTTGCTATAATTTTCTAAATTGTATAGAATGTAAAAATATGATGCACATCACCTCCTGAAAATGTAACAAATGCTTCTTGTCAGTGTGGTGAACTTTTGTCCTGTAATTGCACTCTTTGTGACAGTGGAGTAGAGCCAGTGCAACACCAAAACAGGAAGTGCTTCATTATCAGATGTTTATTTCCTTCATCGCGCTCTACATTGTCCGAAATACACTGATCGCAAAAATGAAAATAGTTTCGCAAGAATGTTGGTTACTTTTCATATTAAATGTGAATAAAAAGCATTCACACAAGCTCAGTCTCAAGAATTACTGTGCCTCCAAAACATAATGTTCCTTTCCAATTAGCGGTGAAACCGAGCCCAAGTCAGGTATTTTTCATCAATAATAAGTAACATCAATAAAAACACCAAAATTCATCTCTCAATATTCAAGCTTTGTATACATGTTAAGCACGAAACAGTGATGTATGGTCCAATAATGTGGTTTTGCATTCGGCAGGAAGTCTAAACAGCTCTGTGTGGTTTGCATAGTGTCTTTCCATTACAGTGACGGCAATACACGTGAAACTCGTAACCAAAAGTTAATTCAGAAGATTATCCAGAGACATCAAACAAATAAAGCACTGTGGTCAAGAACAGCTGAATATGATGCCCTGTCATTTGGAATCCATCTAGATGTTTTACTTTAGCACTATTCAAATGAACATATGCTTTTAGACTTTTTACAGATCCTTTTATAAAATTAGACCCATACATTTTGAACTCATTCTGATGTTGTTTATGGGGCATAAATATCACCTGTATCTAACTTGAGAATTATTCTCCTGAAGATAACAGTTTTTACTACTTGTAAGATGTATTACTTTATTCACTTGATAATGATTGTGATTGAACAGCTATTTGTAATTTATAGCTATTTGTTTGTCCCCAAAGAGTTTAAAGGATTATAGTGTTGGTCAAAGGCCAAAATCAAGGATATGTAAAATATGTGCAAATCCAAACAGAGCATGCTCTTTAAACATTAAAAAAAACATTTCTCTGTGGTACATAAGCAGGTGGAAAGACAGCAAGCTACCTAATGCATTAAACCTCCAGCAACATCCAGATGATTACAAAATGAGGAGCCATGATTCCAAAACCCACAAAATCTGATGGTATACTATTTCTACTAGTCTATACCACTGTGTTATTACTAACATCCAGTCCACATTGCAGTTAAAACAAATTCCAGAAATTCCAATAATTGGTCAATATATTTAGTCAATCAGTCAATCACTGGGCCCATCTTTTGCAGAACAGGACATATAGATTAGAAAATAGGCTTGTAATGTATACAAACATAGTTAATGTTTAAAATATACATTTACTTTCCTTAGCAGTCCTCCAACTCTGTAACATTAATGCTTAAGCTGACCATTATCTCACATCTCTTTCTACTGGAATATGAAAATTTAACATTTTACTGTGTCCTGATTGGACCAGCAAAGAGCACAAGTATGTGTAAGTGTATTTCTGTCTGTAAGCCTGTGCCCTTTTATGAGTAAAGATGGTCAGGAGAACTAGAGAAATCAGTCATTTTTTCCACTAATATCAAAGCCATATGATTGTGCTCAGCTGGATGTCAGCACATGAGGTTTCAGCTCATCCCATGGGTTTTGGGTGATCCACAGCAGCACACAAAGTTTTGAGACTGACACTGTTGCTTGGTTTTCCAATCAAATATGAGTCTTCTGTGTGTGCTACATGTCTATTAAAACTGCATCTAGATGAACTGTAAAATAACCCGCCTTCTCCAATGTTCTGTCAATTTTAACCAAAGCTTTGAGAAATGCAATAAATGCAAAAACTGCATTAAGATCATGCATTTATATTTATGTATTGCATACATACACATAAACACAAATCTCAGGGGCCATGATGTCATACTATGGTTTAACAGTAACCTTGTGTCAAATGATCTCTAAAACGTCTCTCCATCTGAAATTCCTGCCTTCAAGCCAGAAAAGCAAGATCGAGAATTATACCAATATTGGATTTTGCCCTGAAGTGAGGTTCCAGCCCGCAAGCTAGTGAGAATTCACCACTGCATTACATTTGTATGAAGGAATGTGAACTTGACCTAAAATGCACTGGACAAGAAATACACATAGCAAGGCAGTGCATGTTAGTAATGCTGTCTGCCTGCTTGTTTAGCAGATTAACGAGGAACCATGCAAGGTTGCAGCTTGTCTCTTAGCTTCGAACAGGAGCTCATCGTGCCCTGTTAAAGGGTCACGTTAGCAAATTACTGCCAGACTGTTCTCTGTGAAAACAATGGTACATTTTACATAAAGCTGTTCTGTGTGGCCTAATTTAAAAGGGTGTAACTGGTGTTGGTTTAATGTCTGCTCAGGTTAAAACTAAATTTTAAAAAGTTACCATTTATCTGTTATTATTCAACAGCAGCCTCGAACAAAATGGAACCCACAGCAGGTAGCTGTCATTCAGCAGACATAGTCTAGTAGTTTATTCAGTCTAGTAGTTTGTTACCTTTAGAGTTTGTACCTTTATAGAAGCCCCACTACATCTCAAATCCAGCACAAAATAAATTAATTCTTTGCCTCTTTTTTTATACTCTCTGTGGAAAACAAGGTCACCATGGTGCACATGTATTCCTGATGGCTAGATATCCATTCCATAATCTCCTTTTATTGCACTCAATCTTTACCTTAAACAGAAAATGTTAAACAAAAGTAATGTTTACTTACAGCCTACAGACTGTGTGAGTTTAAATGTATAGGATTTAATTCAGTTCAATTGAATTCTTCTCTAAACAAACTCTAAAACAAGAACTTCATAGCTGTGGAGTACTTCAAACTTTAATTTTGGCATAAAAATTGACCATGGCATCTCTGTCATTAAATGTCCTGTTCCTGCCCTGAGCATGTGGCAGCATGGCTTCTACAACAAAGAGCCTCTAATAAAACCTCTATCCCATTTTTTTTAACTGTAGGTATATATATATATATATATATATATATATATATATATATATATATATATATATATATATATATATATATATATACACAATGTATATCAGTGGTCCCTCAAAAGAGGTCATTTGGTTTTTTGCACAGAATTAAAAAAGCATGAAGTTGTAAATGAGAACATTGAACCATGAAGGTTATAATTTGTTAAATGTTGAGATATTCATATGGTGGGGCTGACCCAATTTCCTCCTATGGACAAACAATCCTGGTTATGTTTTAGGATTTATGTCATTACTCACATCAACACTGCCTCCATTGTGACATTACATCTCTCTGTGAACTCAAAACTGATGGTATGAAAATGTCTTTTAATCAGTGACTAACGCCTCTCATTGCTTATCCACTAAAGGCACTTCCTGGTGATTATAGTACAGACGAGCCACAGTCTAGATTAGTCACAGCCTTTTACATAAATTAATATGATAGAAAACTACAGTTGATCAGTTACTTTAGTTTTGTTACCTTTTCAACAAAAACAACATCGTGACAGATTTAGATCATTTAATTTCCAGATTCCTGAATAAAGCCACTAATACTCTGTTATGTTAGTAGTGAGTGAAGACCGGACGGTTTAGGGATTGTTACCAGACACGTCAGCTGCAAACAGCTTAAGAGTTGCCAGCTGACCAAAACACTGCCCCATAAATCTAGAACAGCATTCTCAGATTTACATTGTTCCAATTAATCCTGATTAATATGAGACCATTAGCTCTCAAAACATTTCTGGTGAGACTCATAAAAATGACAAACGCTATCAAATTTCTAAAGTAAATGCCTGCTATAATAAACCTTACTGAGATCATTTGTTTCTTTTCTATCACACAGACAGAGATAAAAAATTGTGTGTGACAGCTCAGGTAAGATATTATGCAAAGATCTACTGTGATCGTGTACAGACTTAGTTGTTCCTTTTTAATTATTGTCCCCATTTCAGGAAAACTATTAAGTCCTATTTTTGTGCAAGTACACAAGCACATTTAGGCTTTTAAATGATTATCATACTTTATTTGTATAGTAACATAGTAACCCAGCAAGACCAGATGGATTTATACCAATCTGTAAAGTGGAGTGTACCTACCTGCCTATTTTAAAGTCTACAATCACTATACAGGTAGTCGTCGACTTACGACCACAATTGGGACAGACAAATCGGTCGTAACACGATTTGGTCATAAGTAGAGTAGGCTATATGTACAGTACTGTGAAATTATGCCGGAAGCTGGTAAAAAAAATACCGTACGCCGCGGCTAGCGATTGTCGTCGATTGTAGTCGAATGGTCGTAAGTTGCATAGGTTGTAAGTCGACAACTACCTGTAAATGTACACTTTATACATAAAACAGTGGATAGTTCCCATGTGTTTAATATGTTACTGCAGTGACAATTAAACAGCAGCTTCCAGTCTTCTGTTACACCTGAGAGTCTGTCTTGTTATGCTCAATTTGCTGTTGTGTTTTGACCTTAACAGGACTAAGTGGGGCAAAAATATTTAGAAAAAGATACAAACCAAGTGATTGAGGCTTAATGGCCTTGCTCACAGGGCCTACAATGTCTCACCCACAATCTTCTGATCAGTAGTTTAAAATCTACTGACATTGCTGGTAGTTTATAAAAGAGTATAATAAACTATAAATGTACCTTTGTTTCTACTGTAGTAAAAAACACATCAAACTATATTGTCTTCATGTCTTCTGACTGCAAAACCCAGTGTCTCTGAACTGCACTAAAAACATATTTCTATCATGTCATGGTAAACAAGGTTTTCTTAATATATTAATATGGATATTTACCTTTTGGTCAACAATAGAACAGACCAGGTCTTTCACAGCATTGAGTGACAGGTCATGTGGCTCCAGGCTGACTGTCTCCCTGGTGAGGCCAATCTGAAGGAGAAAGAGAGTCCATGGAGAGAACCTCTGGAGAGTGTAGGGCTTGGAGCGCTGTGACTGCCGTTGGACAGGCGGCCAAACAGGGCCACTGGGGGGCTCGGGGATGGGGTCGGGGGTGTAGGCTGGGACTGGAGGTAGGCTTTGGACAAGGGTGGAGGAGGTGTGCTACTGCAGGCAGACATTGGCTTGCCTCCTACCACTGAGATGACTGCTGAGTAAACCCCAAAGGTGATTAGTCTGGAATCTGTGTCTCAACAAGACCAATTTTTACTTAGAGTTTTATCTGGAAATCTATCCTTTATATAGTACATCAACAGTGTCTGAACGGCCACAGTCTTGCACAGTCCTTTGCATAGGCTTTGAAGTTTGTGTTTAGTTTATGTGCTGGATTTACATACTAATATTGTAATCCCAATAGCATACAAACACAATAATGATGATAATTTTGCTCTCGTTACACTGTGGTGCTCTATGGGGTACACATTGCATAGATGAATGTATGATGTCGCAGCTGAGCTATCATGATCTCATCTTGAAGATGGACAGAGCCACTGTCATCCTAGACTTTGTGTTCCGTCCCATTCCAACTTCTCAGACTCTGTTGAAAACAAAGAGTTCAATGTATCAAACATGCACCAAATCTTACTCGCGTGTGAGATGCACAAAGAAAAACAACGTCAAAAGCAAGCATCACTAAAGAAAACGATTAAAAAACTAACAATTACATTTATTTATTTTTCTATGACTGCAATTGCTCACTGTAACCAACATCTGGAAGCCTTGCCATTCCACACATCTGGAGAGGATCCTCCCCCTCTCGGTCGTGTAGCTGGCAGAGGACCACAACTGCCAGCAAAACAACTTTACAATTGTTTTGCTCGTGTTCACTGTAGGATGCACGATAACATGTAGGTACAAGAAATACAATATCACAAAACACTGTACACTGAAAAACAAACATTACCTGGAAACAATGCGTTTACTCTTTTCTTGGCTGAGAAACCAAAAAACTTTCCAAAAAAGCTGGTGTAAAAGTTTTTCAGAATCCCGTGTTTACTCAAAGGCTTTAAATCCCTGAAAAGTCCAGATTCGTGCCCTGATCTGGATTCGAGACTGCTGAAAACTTTTTTCTTCTTTCAGGTCTAGAAGCGAAATCCTCCTTCATGAGTGCGTCGTGTTTTCAGCTGTGGCTGTAGCCTCCAACTCCAGCGCTGAAAGAGAAAGTGGGGGAAAAACACATGCACCCTGGTTGCGGTGAATCTGGTTGAAAGCAAAAGTCGTGTCAAAACCCGAAGTGACTTCATTAATGTCCCATAAAGCCTGTGTGTTTCTCGGGGCTTTTTCCCCCCTGCTTTTGCATCACGCGCATGCCTGACTTGAT
This sequence comes from Silurus meridionalis, assembly GCF_014805685.1. NCBI lineage: Eukaryota > Metazoa > Chordata > Actinopteri > Siluriformes > Siluridae > Silurus > Silurus meridionalis. The sequence continues at coordinate 14,500,447 of NC_060891.1, read as the reverse complement.
AACCGTTTCCGTTATGTGAACGGAGGCTGAGGGCGCTTTTGCGACCTCTAGCGGTAAGATCCTTGCGTCTCTGAAATACAAGGCCACGTTGGTAAATCTGTAAATCGAAAACCAATGCAATTGATGATTACATAAATCTAAAGCAGAGACCCCCAAGCTTTTTATTTATTTTTTTATTATGTGCTTCACGGATTAGTTTCACACGAGAAATAGGCTGTATATTGTCATGCACAATAACTTGCATATTATCATACATATTACATGATTAAATTTTTTAGTTATTACATATATAATAAAAAATGTAACTGATCATAATGCAAAATCAGTGTGAGCTACATTTATTGATGCATAGAAAAAAACTGTGACTGAAACAAATTGCCACAGGCAGGAGTGGTCTCTTCTTATTTTTATACTGTGAAAGTCAATATTAAAATGGAAATTATATAAAAATGTTTAAGTTTTCATTCTTATCATGTGACTTGGTACCTAATGATTCACGGTCTGGTACTGGTTCCCCTGATTTAAAGTGTTCAAATGGAACTACTACAGCTTATACTGTATATATTATTCTTTGCTACTCACCTTCAACTACACAAAGTATTGATTTAAAAAATATATATTGTATGCTGTCATGGACTAAAATAGTTTGATATAGTTTTATCATGGGAATCAATATCAAGTTTACATAATTATCTTTAACACACAATGTCAGTTTGAGGTTTCAATGAATATGAAAAAATGTATATCAGTAGGGTAGATAATGATTTAAAGCAATAATATCAGTTCATTAGTTTTTAAAGATGTTCATGTTAATGTAGCCTATAGCTAATAAACCAATTCTTTTAACATCACAGATTTTAACATGATGATTTTAACTGATTTAACAGGTGTGTGGAAACATTGGATTAAAAGTTATAGAAATATACATATAGTGTGTCTTCTGTGGGAATTTAGAACAATCTTTTCTGAATAAAATTAATAAAATAAAATAAAAAAATAATAATTCAGTGCTTAATTAAAGGTTTGGTAATGTAAAAGTTGAAAAGTTGCTCAGGGGGTTGAAAGAGGCTGAAAGCAGTAATAAATGTGGGCGTGCATGTTAATAGAAAATGTTTAGATTAGCCCACAATCAGAAAGGAAAAGGCAAATGACATTAGTAATCTAGTGATAATGATATAACCCAAACAGCTAGACAAACAACACAACAAAACCAGGCTATGCCTGCATGTGTGTGTACATGGCTGCAGCGTACACTCACCCTGTCTGTATCATTATGTTTGTCGATTATATTTGTAGGATTATTATTATGAATGTGCGTGCGTGCGTGCGTGCGTGCGTGCGTGTGTTACCTCTAGGCGGCGCTGTTTGGGTAATAACTGAACTCTTAGACTTTGTAACGTGTTGTGGTAACGAGTTATATATATTTTATATGCCATGACCATGGGCTAATTGTTCCCACAGAAGGTCCACCCATGGTGAACAGATCTGAAAAGAGATCAGACAAACCCAGCGACAAGTCTGTCCACAGGCAAGTGTCTGGTGTCCAGGCCACCCACATAACTCAGTCAAACCCAGGCCAAAATATGAATCTTTTTGATTCACAACCGGAAAAAAGAAGTGTAGATTACAGCTATGCAAAAAACAGACCATGTTGCTGAATAATTATGAAGTATTGACTTCTACTTGGGATATTGTTGAGCCTGTCTGTGAGATTAGCATGGAAACAGGGCTGTCGATAATACCTGTGTGAGTGTGTGTGCGTGTTTGTGTGTGAAAGAGATTCCTTAATGAAATATTTTCTTAATCAAACATTCGCAACCTTTGCTCCAGAAGGTGGCGATAGTGTGCAGAAAAGTTGATTCGGAAATGATTCAGGAATTACAGTGTGGGTTTTGCTCAGCTTGAACTCTTGCACAGCTCTGTGAGAAGGTCATGACATAATTCTTCTTCTTTCGGTTTTTCTCATTAGGGGTCGCCACAGCTGATCATCCGTCTCCAAACCCCCCAATTACCTGCATGTCTTTCCTAACCACATCCATAAACCTCCTTCTTGGCCCTCCTCTTTTCCTCCTTTCTGGCAGCTCCATCCTCAGCAATCTCCTACCGATATTCCCCATGCCTCTCTTCTGCACATGTCCAAACCATCTCAATCTTACATCCCACATCTTGTCTCCAAAATGTCCTACATGCGCTGTCCCTCTAATAAACTAATTTCTAATCCTGTCCAGCCTCGATACTCCCAACAAAAAACCTTGGCATCTTCAGCTCTGCTACCTCCAGCTCCACCTCTTTTATTAAATGCCACTGTCTCTAACCCATACAACATCGCAGGTCTCACCACAGTCCTATAAACCTTTCACTCTTGCAGATACTCTTCTATCACAAATCACTCCTGCCACTCTTCTCCACCCATTCCACCCTGCCTGCACTCTTTTCTTCACTTCTCTAACACACACTCCATTACTTTGCACTGTTGACCCCAGGTACTTAAACTCATCCACCTTCTCCACCGCTTCTCCCCGCACCACTCCACTGCCCTCCCTCTCATTCACACACATGTACTCTGTCTTACTCATACTGACTTTCATTCCCCTCCTCTCCAGCATGTACCTCCACTTGTACAGGTTCTTCTCAACCTGCTCCCTACAAATCACAATATCATCCGCAAACATCATAGTCCATGGAGACTCCTGTCTGACCTCGTCCATCAACCTGTCCATCACCACTACAAACAGGAAGGGCTCAGAGAGCGATCCTTGATGCAGTCCAACCTCCACCTTGAACCAGTCTGTTGTTCCTACTACATACTTTACTGCTGTCACACTGTCCTTATACATGTCCTACACCACCCTCACATACTTCTCTGACACACCTGACTTCCTCAATACCACAACTCCTCTCTCAGCACTCTGTCGTACGCTTTCTCTAAATCCACAAACACACAATGCAACTCCTTCTGACCTTCTCTATACTTCTCCATCAACATTCTCAAAGCAAATAATGCACCTGTGGTGCTCTTCCTCAGCATAAAACCATACTGCTGCTCACAGATGGTCACCTCTTCTCTCAGCCTGGCTTCCACTACTCTTTTCCATAACTTCATGGAGTGACTGATTAACTTTATTCCCTTGTAGTTACTGCAGGTCTGCACATCTCCATTATTATTAAAAATTAGTACCAGCACACTCCTTCTACATTCCTCAGGCACCCGCTCACCTTCCAGAATCTTGTTAAACAATCTGGTAAAAAATTCCACTACCATCTCTCCTAAACATCTCCATGCTTCTACCGGTATGTCATCTGGTCCAACCGACTTTTCACTTTTCATCCTCTTAATCGCTGCTCTCACTTCCTCCTTAATAATCCTATCCACTTCCTGCTTCACCATCTCCACACCATCCAACCTTCTATAATTTTTCTCTTTCATCAGCTGCTCAAAATACTCCTTTCACCTTCTCAACACACTCTCCTCACTAGTCAACACATTTCCATCTCCATCCTTTATTGCTTGCAGCACATCCTTCCCAGCTCTGTCCCTCTGCCTGGCCAATCGGTATAAATCATTCTTTCCTTTCTTACTGTCCAACTTCTCATACAGCTTCTCATATGCATTTTCCTTGGCTTTAGCCACATTCCTCTTTACCTGCTGCTGCATCTCCTTGTACTCCCGCCTACTTTTCTCATCACTCTGTCAATTCCAAGTCTGTTTTGCCAACCTTTTATGCTTTCCTGCACTTCCTCATTCCACCACCGCATCTTTTTGTCTTCCTTTTTATTTCCAGATGTCACACCAAGTACCTTTCTAGCCGTCTCCCTTATCACTTCTGCAGTAGTTGCCCAATCATCCAGCACCTCCACCGAGACCATGTCTGACCTCTTCCATGAATCTGACACTACAGTCCTCCTCCTTCAGTTTCCACATACTGACATCTACATATTTGAAAGATGTATATGGAGAAGTTCCATGATTGATTGCATCTCACCATCTGTTGTAGGAGAACCTCAGTACAAGCAATGATCCAGTCGCTTTATAAATGTAGTAAGAGCAAAATGTTTTAACCAACAGACATGATGTCAAAAGAGTACATATGATGCTTTAAAAAGAAACCAAAAATAATGAGTAACATGTTTATTTTTGGATTAAGAAATAAGTTAATATTTTGGAAAAGACTGGTCAATCTTATTAGCCCAGGCCATCAGGCCTCCAGTGATATCCTTCACAGTGATGTGCTCTAGTTCAATTCCAGACATCTTCTCCAGCAGCTGCACAGCCTTCTGAGAGTCGTTCCCCAGTTTACAAATTACATACACTAGCAAGAAATAAGGTACAAGAAAAAAAAATCTAAATTAATACACCTCTACCAGCTGTAATTCATATATGTAAATTACATAGTGAGTCAAAGTTTTGTCAGTTACCTGGGACTTCTAATTTAGAGCACATCTGCGATTTTATCTCACGGATCTTCTCCTTTAGTAAATGAATGTGCTCTGTTTTTTGATCCTCTAAACTGGCCAGTGGAATATCTATTAGTAATAAACAAAATCTTAAATGGTGTCATGTAACAACAGCTTATGACATATTACAACACTCTGTATAATTTCCATTAAATCAGGAAGCATCTGTAATCTGTAAAAAAATGTTGGAACACATACTGATGGAAACTGGAAGATGGCAAATGTCCACCTCTACTTCCGGCCGAACATCAAGTAGGAGATGAGGAGTACTGCAGTCCACAATGGATTTATACTCCTGCAGTTAATAAATGGTGTATAAGATTAATTCTTTTTTTTTTTTTTATAATTTAATAAACACAATATTCATGCTTTGATTTTATATACCTGTACAGAGACTCGCTGTTCTGCAGACAGAAGATTCAATCTTCGGCACTGGAAAGAAAGGAACAATCAAAATGACCACTAGTTGACATGTTGGTGTCAATTTTTATTTTTTATTATTTTGGGGTTATTTTTGATGAGGGAAATTTTCAGCTTCTTAGAATAGGCTTACTTTAAATAAAGGTTAGTTTTCTCACATATTTTCAGTGAAATTTATACAGTTCGCCACAAATATATCTTTCATCTACTTTTTTTTTGCCAACTGACAGAAGTGGTCTATATTGAATGGTGTACAGTAAATCAACAGTCAAGGTATTAATTGCAACAGAGCTACAGTGACCTCTAGTGTAGAGTTTCTTAGTGGGACACAGTCAATTCACTCGAACTGAACCAATAGTACAGATATATAAATAGTATAAAGAAATAAATTACAGAATAAATACAGCAGCTCAAACACTGACCCCATGACATATTTCTGACCTTATCAGTTGCAGCAGAGCCACAGAAGCTCTCGTAGTCCTGCAGCTTTGTGACTGTGGGTGTCTCTCCACAAACAACACAGCCTGCCTGCTTGGCTCTCAGCTTTATGCTGCGAAACCGCCCATCTTGAGCATCAAACATTAGCAACTGCTGTCCAAAGGAAGCTACATTTACCAGTCAAAGACAAATGGCATCAAATGTGTACCACAAGCTAAAAAAGCAGCGAAGTGAAATCTGGTTGTTTGAGTGTGGTTTTAATAAAGGATACATTTTTGGCCAGAGGCAATCTTGAGAACCTCTAAAGCTTGAAGACAACCCATGACTCCAACCACTGCAATGAAAAATGGAATATGCTTTTTACACTGCAAAGGAATGGTTAGAAATCCGAAAGCACCCAAGATTAGCTGTCCAACCGAGTCATAAATAGAAAAATAAACATTTTAGATGAGCACTGTTTATTTATGCCTATACACACACTCCTACATACAAATAAGGCACAGTTTTCTACAAACAGATGAAGCTTAGTGGTAGAACAAATGGGGCTTTTTTGGTAGGCAGGGTTCAGTACACATGCAACTGAGGCATGTCTACAGGGGAGCCACAATTATAAATCTTTGCACAACTTTGCTTTTTTTCTGAAGAAAAGCATGAACTTACCCTAAAATACTCAGATATACTACCCCATGCACACACTGACTCCTACATACGATTCGATTTTTTACATTTATTTCATGTTTCAAAGACTATAAACAATTTTAATTATAAATAAAATGCTTGATAAAAAAGGAAGCACAGTAGCCTCACAGCTCCAGGGTGCCTGATTTAACTAGATGGGTTTCCCATCTTTTCCCACCTCCGAAGCCAGATTCCAATTGGTGGATTAGCTATCGTAAATTGTCCCTAAAAGTGTTAAGAAATGTGTAAAGATTTGTGTCAATCATGTCCTGTGATACATCCTATTCAGTGTAAATTTCATGTCATGCCTAATGTTCCCAGGATTATAATAATGGTCATTTAAATATCTAAACTGTAGTAAGACAAACAAAAATTCAACAGACTTGTATTATAATATTATAGTATAGTATACTATCGAGCCACTTACATAAAACATGTAATAATAGGTTTGCTAAGATGTCAGTACATTTTGATTATCATATAAAAGCTGAAGTGTCTATTTTGTTTGAAAAGTTACTGAATGTTTTGCAATGTAAGGTGTCTTCCCTTTTATAGATTCTACTTAGAGTTTTTCTTTCTTTTTTATTTAAGAGATGTATCATTGTAAGTTGCAGTTCATTGCTCAGTTATTGGTCTGTTTGATTGTTTTTTTCAGTGCTTCTTCATGCGGTAATTAGAACGTGCAGATTAAAAAATGAAAAGAACTGGAGCTGTATAATCGTGTTGTGTGCGTCCAGCGTCACTAGCACCTAGTAAACTTACATTCAGTACCTGTAGATGTGACTGTAAGTTGGACTCACCCACTCCTAAGACTCCTCCATCTGAGCAGTTTGTGACCGTTTCAGGTGGTGGGGGAACAGGATATAAACACCTGTAGCAGGGCCCTCCATTGTAATTATATACAGTAAGCTATGAGACAAGACAGAAGATGACAGCCAAGCACATTGATATTATTTTCATCACTTTGCTATTTTTCCAGCACTTTCACATCCCGTTCACTCCCTTCTAACATGTTCAGAAAGAAAAGCATTATGTTTGTGCTCTAAAAAGTGTCCTACCTGGCCTTCCATTCTCAAAGCACTTGCAGACACTAAGGGCTTGCCAGTAAGAACACAGGCATCATTGACCAGGTACCGTGTTGGAACATTATCCGAACAATCAGCCACAATATCATATATAAAAACACAGATAGTTAAGAATGCAAACTCTGAAAGAATCAAAACAACCAAAAGGTTTTAGGAGATTATGTGTCTGAACAATACAGGTAAGGATACTGTTGCATGAGTTGTAAGGCATTCTCAGAGGAGAGCTGGAGGTGATATGGTACACACTGTATTGTGGAATTTAACCTGTCAAAACACTAATGTTAACACACAGCCTGGGTTAAACCCTTGGTAACAGGGTTTAGATTGGATACATATCTTTTGTGTAGAAAAGAGACATACTTGCTTAGGGTCTGTGCTGCAGACTGGGCTTTGGGCAGACCCCGAGACTGCTCTGTGTGCAGGACCTGTCTGTGCAGATTACTTAGCTCCACTTCATCATAATCCAACAGCCCCAAATGCCCTGATAGTGCACATTACACACATAACTGATGGGACAATAGTTGCTAAATAGTTAGAGATACAAACAAGATTACCTAATACAAAGCAGGAGGAGCAAATCAACCAAAAGCAACAGGTATATTAAGGGGTTGTGGTACAAACCAGTATTGAGTACTTATTTTATATACACACCAATAATATTTCACATTGTGTTTTTACATTTTTTTTATTCTGTCTGTGTATAGTTATTCATCATTCATTTTCACTCAACAAACTGTAATTGATTGGTGCAAATAAATTTCTAGAGGAAATTGCAATTTTATTTGGCCACTCATTCTAGTGCAAAACCATGTAGTCACCTTGAGTGACTGTCTAAACTGGGAGATAAAGTTAAATGTTAACGTTATCTGGACCATTGCCTTTTTTGTTTGTTTGGTTTTTATAAACAGTGGTGCATATATCATCTGTATTTTCTCTGTATGCGTGGTTTAATCATGTCCAGAGGCAAAAACTAAACACAAAAAGTCTCAATGCCAGTTTAACTGTTTAGACCGAGGATGTAGGAAGCAGTATTGGATTTCCAGCCTCATATGCAAAAGTTGGCAATAATCACTGAAAATATCTGATTTATTGCAAGTGTGCTGTTCACACCAAGATTTAAAGGACAAATCTGTGTCTTTTATAGGAAACCTGACCACTTTTTCTGTCCTGTGTGACACTGAAGCCTACCTACTCCTGCTGCAGCGAGGTAGAGGGCTAGGGGACAGCCTAATCCTCCACATCCCACCACCAAAACAGACGTGTTTAAAAGACTCATTTGACCTGTAAAGACAAGGGAAGGGATGATTGTGCCTGTTTTGTCAAACGAAAATCAGAACCCGTTTCAAACTACTGTTTCATCAGACTTTCACCTTTGACTCCGAGGTCTGGCAAAAGCAGCTGCCTACTGTATCGCATAATGTCGTCGTTGGTTAAAGAAGTATACTGGAGGCGATCCAGATGTGATACCTGGTCTTGTAAGTCCATTAGTACAGAATTATCCTGATGAAATAACAAAATGGTCGCTTGTAAATGACAGAAGATTCAGAGATGCACCTGGTATAAGGCAGTGAGAAAACATGCTGTACTGAACACATAAATACACATGCAGACCTTCAGGGATTGCTCCAGCCTGTTTTTCAAATCAGCGATTTCCGCATCTTTTTCTAAGAGCTGTTTCTTCAAAGCTAAAATTTCATCCATATTATTCATCCAAGCAAAGATTACATTAAAACAAAAAATTGAAACAAAAAAAGAAATCCGCATGCAATCACTTCCTGTATCTATATGTCACCAGCCACGTGTGCGAGCGCTATGATCACGTGTTTTCACTCACCAATCAAGTTAAGTGTTTATTTTCTATGCAATTTAATTATTCTGCTTGCAAAATATTATATTTACAAATGTCGGACTACAAAGGCTACACCTTGTTTTCTCACTTTATCCATCTCCTGTGACAAAATGGCGATCAAAACTATGAATGTATTCTCACATTTCGTGTAATTTACTTAGTAATTAATTCTGTTTATCTGTGTTTATATGCATATATATATATATATATATATATATATATATATATATATATATATATATATATATATATATATATGTCTGTACATTTATGGGGAGAACTGTTACCTTTGACCTTGTAACTCTTTAATTATTTCTATTTATTTATTTATTTATTTATTTATTTATTTATTTATTTATTTATTTATCCTTTATACTCTAACTCATGTGATATTCCCTGAACCCCTGGCTTTTTTTGTAAAGAGTTTTAAAAATGCTCAATAAAAAAAATTCATACCGCATGTCATGCTCAATGTACTTATTTATTGTGTAGCACAATGTTTTATGTTAATATCATCATATGCTGCTTATTAATTTGACATTATTTGACACCATCTAACATAAAGGTGTTGTAGGTAGAATATGTAGTCTTTACATTAAATATAAATCTATATATTAGTGATGAATTCTAAATATAGTGATTATTATAATCTAAATTTAGAATTCATGATATAGAATATAATTCTAAATATTGAATTCTCTTCTTTATTTACTTCTAAATATAGCTCTCTATTGAAAGGCCCAGCTTGGTCTGACCAACTACCAGCTGCCAAAACAAGCAAAATTACAGCCCATTTCAAGACAACGTGTTTCCAACACTGTTTGGTTAATAAGGAATTTGGAAATAACTGGCCAGCTGTCAAAACATAGGCAAAACTGGACAAAATGGTGGACTATCAGGTTATTTTATTAGACTTTTACTAGTTTTTTTCATTAGTGGATATATGTTATCATTCCTTTTGTTCTGACATTGTTATATTTTTATAAAAAATCACTTGTATACAGAATTGATTAAAATCTGGTGGGTAATTCAGACACTACTAGCAGTATGTAATACAGTAGCCCCAAAAATCAACAGGCCGTGGATCATGGTACTGAGCAACACGGAAATAATACACTTTTTAATGTGGGTAATGTTTAAGTGTAATTTTATTGACTTTCACAATCTGCATTGTGTTTATTCCATTGTGACTACTATACCAATTACTCACTTTTTTTCAGTCGCAGTTTTTTAATGCATGCGTAAATGAAGCTTGCACTGATTCTGTATTTCAGTGAGTTGAATTACACTTTCATTATATATGTAATATTTCAATTAGTAAGTAAATCATATGATATGTACACTAGTAATATGATCTGGATCTTATTGTGTTTAGTTTTGCCCTGATCCATGGAGAAATTGGTGCATGGTCTATGGTGCAAAAAAGGTCTACTAGATTTACCAGCAGACTTCCAGTTTGCCCTGTATGCTTTGGCAGGGCTTGTAAATAGTCAGACTAAGCTGGGGTTTTCAGCAGGATTTGATTGACTAACATGAGTACTAAAATCAAATAAGTGCAACTGTGTGTGTGTGTGTGTGTGTGTGTGTGAGTGAGGCGTATCCCCCTGTGGCTTGGTTTCAGGAATCAGGTCCTCCCTCTCTCTCTCTCTCACTCTCTTTCTCTCTCTCTCTCCCTCCCTCACATGATCTCTCTGAAGTCGCTCAGTAATAACAGAGATGAGAGATTAGTCTTATGAGACCCGGTGCAGTCATGCGGTCATTCGCTTTGCTCGGCATCTTTGCCACATTTACGACCCACATCTGTGCCCAGATACAGTGGACACAAGAAAAGGTAAGATTGATTAGTCTTTGTTACATATCGTAATATGTTTTTTTTGGGGGAATTTGTGCTGATCAAATCCGCCTGGAGGCTAAATTCAGCCACATGTTTACACACATGTTAACGTTAGTTCTAGACTCACGTAGACTGCTGCAACAAGTGCAACATTTTTTACTAAATGTTCATTACAAAAATATATATTTTATAGTTTATATCGGCCCATATGCTTTAAACTCATCACAGATGATACGATATGATATTTTAGGATGTGGTCACTTGATAACAGGTCACTTGCTTAAAGCCTGATGACCTGAGCATGCATCTTGGTCTGGGCTCTTTTGTGTAATATGCATCCTGGATAATGAATAGGTTCATATAGGAATTGATGAGTATGTTGTATGTTTTTGTGCCAATACTGTCTTCCTTGTCCTGGTTGCTATGGTAGCACGCTCCTCTTCATTGATCCAGCAGTTGACATCGCGATATTTATAGATCTGTCTTCCCTTAAATCTTCTTTTAATTCCCGCGAGATGTTGTTTACATTGCAGCCAGACCTTTAAGTTGCAGTGTGGGTTAATTCATGGTTCATTGTTGCTCTGAGTGAGAATAAACGTTGCATCAGAGTAATTTGGGGTTTGTCTCAGAAACAGTAATGGGTGTTTAGTGTGACTACAGGTTTCCATTTTAACCAACCTGGTAGCCATATTACCTGAAACCGTGTTCTGTCTATGGTTGGATAACATGCCACGGCAATAAAGCTGATACATCCAAACAGACATACCTTACAGGCATACTGTCTTATGTACGTTCCGCACTGACCAGCGTTTTATTTTCAATACCAAGTATCAAGACCTGAATATGAGCCAGTATATGATACTGATTAAATTCTGACATGCTCCCATTAACCAAAATTAGCAAGTTTTTGTTGTACTGTATGGAGCTTGCTTTAAGAAAGTAAGCCTTTTTGCTTTTGTGCAGGATATCTGTTATGTCCATTGACATAATATTCTTTCCTGGCACAAAATCTGCTTTGAATAAACGCCAGATCTTATCTAATACTTGTTCCATGTTTCAGGTATTCCTTAGTCCAAAAATCTTTAAAACAGATACACAGTATTCTAATAATAGTAATATTATGTAGGTTGGGGTACTTGCCTCCATTGAAATTGCGGGAATGTTACATCACAAATTTGTTGTGCTTACTGACTTACCACAAACATAACAGAAGACCGAATGGACTTTGAGAACAAACAAAAGTAATGAGAGTGACATCAGTCTTGTAGTGTGGCGTGGCTACATTTTAAAAGAGGATTGTTTTGCAAGTAAGCCATTGATTCATAGCATGATATGCCTCTATAATGTGCGTAACCCCCAAAGCTGCTACTTTTTTTCATGTTATTCTTAAAGGTCCTCTGTTGCCATGTTTGGTTAATGTAGACCATGTAATTACTCTTTCCGCAGTGGCAGGGTATAATTTTCCATGCAAACAAGAGTGAACAGCCTCTATTATAAAGCTGTAGTTACTATAAGTGTCAACACCATATGCCATGTCTGTTTATAATTCCCTAATTTTGTCTTCTATGTCCAAACACAGAAAGGAGATATAATAAAAGGGACATATGGCTGAATTAATATTGCATCATAAATAAGTAATATTTGTTTAGAGCACAACTGTTGCTTGATCGTAAGTTTTCCAGACTTTTTTCAGTCTTTTAACTATATTTTTACTCTATCATTTAAAATAGAATATTTGTACTAAATGATTAGTGTATGAATGAACTTTGGAAGAATACGTTTCAACTGTTATGATGAAGTTACTATATAAGCAAAGGTTTATTTATAATTTGAATAAAATAGAAATCAAAAAGCAGCATCTGCTCATTTGATGGCACATTGTAGATGTTGAAGAGCCATTTGATTCTGAGTCATATAATTGTGGGATGTGTAATTAAACTCTATTCATTACTGAGAGTCAAGCCTTTATCTCTCATGCACCAGTCAGGATCAATAGATTCAATCCTACTGTAGTTATTATTGTTTGTTTGTTTATTAGAGAACCAATAATGGCATGAAGAAACCTTGTACTTCATGTATTGATCAAATAATCAACACAACAGTGAAAGAATAGAAATGCCCATTGTTGGTAAATAGTGGAGAGTTTGGAGCTGAATAATGGGAAGTCTTATTTGCTCTTTCCAAAGTGAGTTCCTGCTCTTAAACTGACTTCTCATATTGCAAAAGAGTACATGTGATGACTCACTGGCTTTAGATTTACATCAGGTCAGAGCAAATATACTTTGGCAGTTGAATTTGTTTGAATCTTTTTATATTATATTTTAATTGACATAATATTTTAAAGCATCATGGCTTACCATGCTGCTAATACTGGCAGAAAATCATTGTTTAATGACATTTGGTATTTGGGACATATCTTCATTATGACATATATTCATTATATTTGGGGCATTTGATTTTCTCAGTGACAGATCTAAAACAAATGTTTGTTTGTAGCATGCTCATTCATGGCTTCAGTAGCTTCAACGTCATATTGTTTAAACACAGAAGATTACTTCATATTGAGATTTTGACCTAAATAACATATTTCGCAACAACCAGGTTTAAAGAAATCTTTATTATCTTCCAATTATGTGACATTTTTAATTCATTATAAACACATAATGTAAAATTGCATAGCAGTGGATACAGTAATAGACAGGTATACATATATACAGTACACAGAGGCTGATTATGTGAAGGGGTGTGTGTGTGTGTGTGTGTGTGTGTGTGTGTGTGTGTGTGTGTGTGTGTGTGTGTGTGTGTGTGTGTATGTGTGCAGTAGGCATTAGAGCAGAGTGTGAGTATTTACCAATAAAGAATTCTGGCAGCAGCTACACATGGATCAATGAAGCCACTGACAAAAGTGCCACTAATCACATGACATTGAAGAAAGGCTGATTTGTTTTTCACTATATTTAGGTGCTCTACTATACAAAAATGCTTAAGACACAATAAAATTAATGATCCTAACTAAGTTACTTTACTTACATGAAAGGCAGAAACACAGCCATTAATATCACACATAAAATGCAAACAGAAATAAAAATGCAAACTAATGCATGTGTACAGAATATATTGACTGTATATGTACCCTTGAACACCATTGAACACTGTATGCACATTTGTGTAGATACATTTGTAATAATGCACCATTGTTTCTACACCTAATGTACAATTAAATATGCAAATAGTAGCCATAAAAGTAATATACTGCTATTAAATATGTAATAACAATTAGTTTTTAATACACTTTCCCCTAATCTAACAATATTTTCCAAAAGTGGGCTGATCATTTGCAGTGTCAGTGATTAGTTGTATTAGAATTGTTCTTAGTGTAGTCAAGTACTAAGAGCTTGTGGCAGGCTTATATGTAAGTTTAATGGCTGCCCACAATATTGATAAAATAAATATGTGCTATTGTAGGAAACCTAGAAAATCAGATCATTATCATTATGTATTGCAGGATAATTATCTGATGACCCTTGGCTAAGATCATGGTAAAATGCCTTCTCTCCTCTTTCTCTTTCTCTTTCTTCCTTTCTTTCTCTCCAGCTGTATCACAAGGCCAGCACTCTGAGTTCTGATGATCTGATAAGTGTTCTGGCTCAAACAGACATTGACCGTATGTGGAAGAATGACCTGAAGCCCATGCTTGTGGTGCGATATCCTGGCTCTCCTGGAAGCCAAGCTGTGCAGCAGGTCTGTGTGTATTTTATCTGTCCATGTTTTATGTCATGTTATTGAAGCTTAATCTTGATCTTTGACTTTTTTTTCCTGCAGCATATAAAATCTACCATGAGCTCACTGAAGGCAGGCTGGAATGTGACTGAAGATCACTTCCAAAATTGGACGCCTTATGGCCAGATGCCTTTCACTAACATAATCGCCACTCTCAACCCTGGCTCTAAACGGCGCCTAGTGCTGTCTTGTCATTATGACTCCAAATATTTCCCTCCTCAGTGGCACGGGCAGGAATTTCTTGGAGCCACTGACTCAGCTGTGCCCTGCTCCATGCTGTTGGAGCTGGCCAGGGCACTTGATAATGAGCTAAAGACACTTAAGGTGAAGAAACCCAGACGCATGCAGACATTGTGCAATGTATGTTAATTTGTATTTTGCAAGAACCGGTTTCATATGATGACAATAAGATGTGTCATCAGAAAAAAAAATATATTTCATATATACCTGCTATAGTTTTAGTAGTTTGACATACACACATACATACCACATAATGAGAATCAATTACAAACATGCAATTTAAATGTAGATTAATAATATGCACTTACACGTTATTCACCACTGGATGGCAGTGTGTATATATTTGTGATTCCTTTTGGCCTCTTTTTAGGATGCAGTGTCTGACCTGACTCTACAGCTGATCTTTTTTGATGGAGAGGAGGCGCTGTATCAGTGGACCTCTACTGACTCTCTGTACGGTTCCCGACATCTGGCAACCAAAATGGAAAACACGGCACACCCTGCGGGAGCCGGAGACACCAATCTGCTAGATGGAATTGTAAGTTTGTTCAACACTCACTCTTATCTGGTATGCAGGGGTTAAATTGAGCAATGTTACATTTTATGCATTTGTTACATATGTTAACAAGTTCAACAACTTCATTCTGGATCTATACATCATACTGTGCAAATAGAGCATAAAATCAATCAGACACAGAACACAGATGCTGTTTAAGCTTTACCATCCGGCATTGATAAGGAGTCTTCCCATGAGGCACTGAGGCACTGCTGTCAGCATTGGAGAGAAAATGACTTCATGTCTGTTTTCTAACAGCAGGGGAAAGTGAAGCCTTTGAAAGCTTATCTTTAAAGAGATACACCAGCGATATTTCAAGATTTTTTTCTGTCATGACTGATAAAGTCTGTCTATGCCTTTGCTTATTTTGTTCTTTCTTTCTGTCCACCTACTTTTTCCCTTTGTAAAACAGGATCTTTTTGTTCTATTGGACTTGATTGGTGGTTCCATGCCTCGCTTCGGGAATCAGTTCTCCAACACTGTTAGGTGGCTCTCCAAGCTCCAGAATATTGGTAAACTTTATTCCATTTTATTCCATTTAAATGATCTCATTGCTTTAAATGTGCATTATACCATATGTAATTTGGTTGGTGGACTCTTCTTGACATCGTGACATGATGTGAACTGAGCAGATCAGGAATAGCTGAGAATATCCAAAATCATCATTTTCCATTGAAATTTTGTGTTACACATCTCTGGTGTTAACCACGGAACCACAGTTAGGTGAATCTTTTTAACTTAGCAATGATGATAAAATCTCATACCACCATAACATTCAGTAACATAACAGTGTTACTGATGGTTGCATGTTTGCAAATAATATCTGTCAGGCAGTGTCTTAGAGGTGGTTCTAATCTAGCAAATTATGAAAAACACCAACAAATGGTTTACAGTTTGTAAATGCATATTGCTTTCCAAAGGTAATGTATAGTCGATAGTACTGATTGGCTTTATCTTGTTTTACAATAATTGGCTCATTTACGTTATATTCACTATATATTTATACACTGTTTGGAATTGCATCATGCATTACATTGCAGTAGAATGCGATCGGTAGTTTCAGGCTTTTATTTAGTCATATATGTCAAACTTCAAACATTTGCTAGAGTCTTTTACAGTTCAACAGTTCAATTAATCTCACCACCTACTATGAAAGAAAATGGCAGTGTATCATAGCACATAAGTAATCACAAATCATTTCAATAGCCAGTTGGCAAGCATGCATAATTATCATATATTCTTACTTAATCAAACAAAAGCTTTAAAAACTTTATTCCGTGAACATTTTTCAAAACTGATGTTATCTTTCTGTAACTGTCATGGACTTTGCATTCCCATTAAAAACCAGTTCACATACTTGCATTAACATGTAAGTACACAGAGCTAGTCAAATTGCTCCCTTTCTCAACATTCTGAAGTCGTTGGCAGAAAAGTTGTACAAAAGATATTAAAGGGTTTGTGGCCCACGGCTGTAGTGTCTCATGCTAACGCTAGTAGTTTTCAGACTTTACCTGCTCTAAGCTCTTATTAAAGTACTTTACATGAACACTTCAAACACTTTAAAACCTCTGTTTTACATCATCTTTAAGAAAAAAATTTCAGTTTGTTCTCCTTCGATTAGAAGATTTCCTATAAATTGCTGTTGCTTTCTTAAGTTAGATATTATTCTTCTATGTTTATGTGTTTCCAAGCCGACATATAATTTGTCATCGTTTTCGCTTTGAGAGTTTGTGTTAACCATCCTCAAGCCTTTTGTCACTGTAAGTTTCTAACCAAAGAGTCTGAGATATTTTTGTTTCGCTATTTCAAATGAATGTGTGGTCAATAGACACTAAGTCTTAAGACAATAGTCTAAAGCCACTGTTCTGTCACTGTGCTTGTTTTCAGAGCGGCGCCTGCATGCATTGGGCCAGCTGGAGGATCATCCTAATGAAGTGCAGTACTTCTGGCCTGGCATGCCTGTGGGTCCTGTGCAGGATGACCATGTGCCCTTCCTTAACAGAGGTAATATCATAATGCTCATTTCTACTAGAAATTTCATTATAGAGGAATGCAGATAATCATTAGCAAGTCAACATTTTTTTTTTGCAGAATTCCATTTTTTATTTTTAAACAGAAGAAGGTCATGCTTGCTAACTTTCTCCAATTTCTTACAGGGGTCCGTGTCCTTCATCTTATCCCCAATCCATTTCCTTTTGTATGGCACACCTTTGAAGACAATGAGGAGAACTTGGACCGAGCCACGATCCAGAACCTCAACAAGATTTTGCAGGTCTTTGTGCTTGAGTACCTCAACATGAAAATCCAGAATCCACTTACAAAGGCACCCTAATGTTCCTTTATCTTATATAATCAATATAAACCTCAAAGAAGCCACTATGAAGTCATAAATTTGTATTCTTGACACCATGGTGTTAGAATTAGACTTATCTAGGGCCAATTGTGTATTTTTGTGTATTGGTTTATAACCATATATTGTACCACAGGACCAAACATGATTACTGAGAGTATTTTAGTATTGGTTTATAACCGTATATTGTACCACAGGACCAAATATGATTACTGAGATTATTTTAGTATCAGTATAATCAGTATATTTGTAATCTTTGACATTCTGATTGGTGAAATGTGAGATTTCTTTTCCCTCTCTTTGTTATAAATATTACTATTCTAATACAATGTAAAGAATATACAGTATATTAAGTTGATATTTTACTTGTTTTATCAATTACATTAAATTTTAACAATGGTTTTCTCAGTCAAATCAATGATATTACAGTCAAAGTTTGTATGTGCCTCAAAATACTTTCAGAGAGCAAATAGTAAAATAGTTGCTCAAGGCTGCATTATATATATATTTGTCATAATGACTATTAAACAATTAGTCCTACATCTATGTTTATATTAAATCATACAAAGTATTTCACACACACACACACACACACACACACACACACACACACACACACAAAATAGTGTTTACTTTTTTGGTCTATTTGTGACTGGACATTATTTTCCGGGAAGCATATCATACAGGAACAATGATAATGCATCAGTTATACATTCACAGCATACATTCTACATTCCAAAGACTTATTATTACCTTTATTTAACCAGGTAGAAACTCACTGAGATTAAAAATCTCATTCACAGGAGTAACCTGGACAAGATGAGCAGCAATACATTCAGTTACAGACTTACACATCACAAACACAGTTAAAACAATTACATTTCACGAACAAAGATTAAAAACAGTTACATTTCACAGAGTCGTCTTCCAGTTGCAAAATAGCTACTTTGAACTGGTCCATGGAGAGAAGATTTTGCAACTTCAATTTCGATTGGATAAGATTCCAGTCAAATGGTGCTGCGTACGCAAAAGATTTCTTACCCAGTTCAGTTCTAGCAAAAGGAACTGACAGCGTATAGCAGTTCTGAGAGCGTAAAGAGTATTTTGTGACAGATTTCTGTTGCGTTGAACTGCAAAGGTAGCAAAGGTAAAAACTTCCTTCAGCTGACACTCCCACGGTTCATTAAACTGACCTGCAATGATATCCACTATAACAAGCTTCTAGTTTCACTCTGTCCTCATGAACTACAGCAGAATAAATAACAATAGGTTGTACACCAATTTTTAACTAGAATCAATTTTTTTTAATTTTTAAACACACACACACACACACACACACACACATAATTTTATATATATACAGTACAGACCAAAAGTTTGGACACACCTTCTCATTCAAAGAGTTTTCTTTATTTTCATGACTATGAAAATTGTAGATTCACACTGAAGGCATCAAAACTATGAATTAACACATGTGGAATTATATATGGAATTATATACATAACAAAAAAGTGTGAAACAACTGAAAATATGTCATATTGTAGGTTCTTCAAAGTAGCCACCTTTTGCTTTGATTACTGCTTTGCACACTCTTGGCATTCTCTTGATGCCTACTTTGAAGAACCTACAATATGACATATTTTCAGTTCACTTTTTTGTTATGTATATAATTCCACGTGTTAATTCATAGTTTTGATGCCTTCAATGTGACTACAATTTTCATAGTCATGAAAATAAAGAAAACTCTTGAATGAGCAGGTGTCCAAACTTTTGGTCTGTATATATATATATATATATATATATATATATATATATATATATATATATATATATACAGTGGAACCCGGTTATCTCGCCCTCGGTTAACTCGACAACCCTATTAAGTCAACGTTTTTGAAGTGGAACCGCCAAATTCTCGCTTTTTCTACGCATTTTTTATCGGTTATGTCGACTTTTTTTATGTCGCGGAACCCTGATATCTCGAGCACAAGGGGAAATAAGACATTTTAACGTCAGTTATGTCGATCGGCACTGTGCAGCCGCAGAAGAACTCGCGAAAGTGGCGGAAAAATCAAACCTTACAGATACTACAGGTGTTTGTATTGTATACTGGTGAATCTCTGCTGTTAGTAAGTGCACATATGCATTTTTTGTTAAATGTTGTGCGATGAGCAGGGAGCTTGGCTCGGCTGAACTCCTTACCCGAGCATTTTCTGTCCCTCGTTTTGGTTTCGGGTTCGGTTTGGATCTTCGGGTTTTTCCGGCTTTTCGCTTTGTGTGTTTGTGCGGATTACTTCAGCCTGATGGTCATAAGTTTTCAGACACTTAGTTATGTTTTTTTTTTTTTCCACATGTGGACTAAATGTGAGACGGCACTGTGCAGCCGCTGTTTTTTTTTTTTTGAGCGATCTGTGTGTTTATAATGTTGGAGAATATAATAAAGGTTTGTATGGAGAATGGACGGTGGTTTGTATTGTATACTGGTAAATCTCTGCTGTTAGTAGGTGCACTTATGCCTTTTGTTGTTAACAAACGTATGTACATTTTATAGCATGCCTTCATCAAACAAATCGCAGCAACGCTGTTGTGTAAAACCCTCCAAAAACACGTGCATGCACATTCTCATTTATTAATCACATCATGTACATAAAGAAATTTCAAGCACGTTAATATACTGCCGCCATTTTGTTTTCGTTTATCTCGATCATCGGTTACCTCGATGCTTTTTGGCGACCCCCTAGGACATCGACATAACCGGGTTCCACTGTATGTATATATATATATATATATATATATATATATATATATATATATATATATATATATATATATATATATACTTATATAATTTTACAAAAGGAATTCAGGCTTAATACTAGTGAAACGTTAACAATTTCAAACTAGTCTTCTCTGTCCAAATTGTCAGAACTGATATATGACTTCCTGTGCACCTGTTCTTCCTGTACACAATATGATTTCATGCTCAAAAGGATTTCCCATTGAACCTGTCTCTAGTGTTATAGAAGCTTAACTGTCAAATCATAAATGTAATTTATGAACAAAACATTAGATTATATGATATTTGTGGTTACTGCAACATACTCTCTCATTGGCATTGTAAATCTCATTCTTCCTAATAATCACAATCATAGTACAATCACATAGATTTAAATGTAGTTATCTTCTTTAGTTAAGTAGGACTCTGGAAAGCTCTAAATCCACATGCTTGTTTAACTTTGATGTGACTTAAAGGTAGATATCCACTGTTATTATCATGATTTGACAAGTTGCTGCCTGGACCTCAGTCATTTCCTAATCCTTGATGTATTTGCATGCAATTTATGACATATAAACTTTGACTATGTTATTATACAATTATATAAAACTTGAATTTTCAAAGACGTGCTATACTGTATACAACTGATTTTCTAGTATGACCTGCTTTTTGATATGTTATATTAATTGTTACTATTTTTAGACTTTTTATTTGGAAAAATAATAATTACTAGTATAATAATTCATAACATATTGACTTCAAGTGACTGACAATAATCCAATGTAAAACACGGGGAAAAAGTGAAAATGCCTTGTTTTTATCTTCCACTACCCACTGGTGGGTCCACATTCCTCACTCTTGTATGTATATTTCAGATTGGATTAGATTTTAATATGCTTTAAGTAAGTCACTGGGAACTCAACTGGGAATGAAGATTTTTGGAATGAACAATCAATCTTGCATTAATGGCTTAGCCTTCCACCAACTGCCAGATGAAAGGATGTTTCAATTCCAATGTTTTTATTGCTCATAATATGTGTAATTACAGGTGTGGTATAGTTTTGTTTCCAGCTGTTTTGCAGCAGTGTGTGATTTAAGGTTGGGCTTATGCCTGATATGACACGGTCCTTTTTTTTTTTTAAAGAGAGGAGTGCCATTTTGGGCACACTCCACCTGTTTTAGATCGTGTAAAATAGATCTAGACCTGCCCTGACAATGACCACAAGAGTTAGAAGCCCATCTATTGTTACTTTGTGAAGTCTATCAGCAACAAACAAATAGAAAATTTCGAGACGTAGCTTATATTATACAGCAGTCATGTATCCATTTGTACACTTTAGAGGGCAGCAGTGAGTTGGATTACTAACCAGCCGGTTGATTCTTTCTGAACAAAAGAACTCACTGAGGAAAAGAAATTGCCTATTACTGGTGGCAATTTGGATTGATGACTGCAACCATCTGGTCAGTCACAACTTTGGCATTAACTAACATCTATTACTTATAACTTATGGAAGGAAAGCAACAAGAAGGTTACAGGACCAACAAATTATTAAAGGAAATTAATCAGTGACATTGTGGTGTGATATGTTACCAGCTTCATTTTACAGTATTTAATCACTGACCCAAATTAAAAGGAGTCAAAGAGCAGTAAGATCCACAGATGTGTTTGCTTCATCAGAACATTGAAGTATATGTGCATCTTTGATCAGTATGGCCTTCTTATTCTCATGCACACTCAAGCTGTATTTTATGGACAATTCATATGAGCGTGTATAATTCCTATTAGCTGTGCAGTATTAGTTTTGAACACCCGTGCAGTATTTTTGCTGGGTTTCTTTATTATTGCTTTTCTGTGAATTTTTTGAAATGTATGCGTACATACACAGTAATGTTCAGTGGTTTTAGGCACTTGTGATTGCACAAATGTGGTAAAATAAGAATGCTTTCAAAAACAGAAGTGTTAATAGTTTCTTTTTTCATTAATTAACCAAATCCAAATCAATATTTGGCGTGACTACCTTTTGCCTGTAAAAAATGTAATTCTTCTAGGTACACTTGCTCTTCTAGCTACAGTTTTATTGAACTTGGGAAGTAGGTTGTTCCAAACAACAACATCTTGGAGCACGAAACATAGATCTGTGTATGTAGGTGGCCTCAAATTCTTCTGTCTCTTCATGTCGTCCTGTTTCAATGGCGTTGAAATCAGAACTCAATGTGGGCCAAAACTATTACTTCCGACCAGGATTTCTTGTTCTCCTCTACACTGAAGATAGTTCTTAATGACATTAGCTGTATGCTTGGGGTCGATGTCCTGCTGCAAAATAAATTTGGAGCTAATCAGATGCTTCTCTGACGGTTTTGCATGAATAGTATCTGAGGACACCATTAATAATTTAAGTTACTGATGTTATTTTTTTATTAAACTTGTTTTGCATGAATATTAAATCGTGCAATTGATAATCAGGTCCTCACAAGTAGGACACTAGTGTGTGTGTGTGTGTGTGTGTGTGTGCGTGCGCGCTAAAGCCCCTCCCCGCCTGTATCCCTGGAGCTACTTGTTGCGGATTGGATCGCTTTCTGTCATTTAATCTGTGACTGGTTTTTCGGAGCGACTCTCCTGACCTCGCTAATCTCAGCTGCTCTCAGTGTTCACTTTAAAGTGGAATACTTTGCGATTTCGGGGACTGATGGAAGAATGAGTATAGTGTACAGCGAGTCTGTAGTCTTTAAACTCTTGTCGTTTATTCGGCATTTAGTTAGAAACTCTTATTACCGGGTATATTAAAGTGGGAAAACCATGGACCCCATAACCAAGTGGACACCTAAGCAAGTAGTGGAGTGGATGCGAGGTGAGTATATTTAACGGATGTTTTTTTTTAATATCGATCAGATTGTTACTGAAATGTCATGTTGGAGATTTAAAAAACTGAGCTCGCACGCTGCTTTTGTTTACCCGCAGTTTCGTAGAAACCCGTCAGCTCGCGCGCGCGCGTGTCAGTCTCATTCAGCACTCAGGGGCTGCTTCATAGGGATTTACTCACACTTCACACTTCACACTTAATAGTTGTCATAGTTGTCATAGTCATAGTATGTTATAGTTGTTTATAAACATTTCTCTTACTTTTTAACCACTCTCCCAGCTTAATTTTCTAAGAGGATTTAATTACCCTTTTAAGACATCTTCAGCATGTTGTTGTTGTTAATATTATTATTATTATTATTATTATTATTATTATTATTATTATTAATATATGATTATTATAGTTTAAAAGAAGCTCGTCAATTCCCATTTTTCAGTGCTACACTTGATGACATGACAAGTTAGTTATTTTTTTTACTAGGAGTATAACAATAGGTCAACTGCAATGGTTTCCTAGTGGTGACTAAAAAAAACCTGTACATTTTAAACTCCAGCCAGGATTATTTTTAATATTATTTAGTATTTTTATATAATTTAGACCTTATATTGATTGTGAAATTCAGGTAGCATTACTTTGCGTACATTACAAGACTAACCTAACTAACAACACAAACACTTCATTTGGCTTTTTATGTACACCAAGGATACATCTGTAACGTGGGAGTCGAGCATGACACAGTGTCAACAGTTGTATAGCACCACATGGTGTAGGGGTGTTTAAACTCGTTTTCTTTTTTGTTTGTTTTTCACGACACTGCAGAAACAAACCTGACTGTTTACTAGTTAAATAATTCCCATACTTCCCACACCTCGATTTGGCCATTAAGCATCTCACCTCTCAGTTTAATGTTTGGATCGCTGTGTAAATTGCTACAAATAAAAACATTTGCTGTATGAGTAACTGAATTATGCCAAGACTACCAAAATACCTTCGCCAAATGTTTTCCTGTTAACAGGCAGTTACCTCACCCTAAAAACAAACAGCATCCCCCCACCCCCCTAAAGCACGACACTGCCTGGAGTCTGCTGAACTTCACAACACGTGCATGCCTAATTTCATGTGTACACTGTTGAACAATACTTCTTTAGCTCAGGAGCATAGTCTAGTCAATTGATAATTGTTGTGTTCAGATAACCGTTTGTGTTTGCTTATGTATTGTTTAATTGTGACAAAGAGTTCCCACAAAGGCAGGATCCACAGAATTACAGGTTAAATTGGATTTCTGGTAGGGACCCTGATGTTGATACTTTCTACACATACACATATTTCAGATTCGGTTAATGTAATATGACTCTTAATAAGTTTGTGTTGTTCAGGGAATGTTCCACTGAAGGCTAATTCTTTACACATTTACAACTTCTGCTTTATTTATTCCAAATACTTAATTAACTCCTAAATAAGCTATGAGACTGCCTTTCGTTCCTTTTTACGTTAGTGGCATTTAAGTAGTGAGTTGAGTACCAAGATATATCATGAGTTCCATACCATCATTCACAATAATTAGGTACTTTATAGTATGTGATTAACAGTAGCCCAGGAAAGTAATAAAAGTGCTTTTTTTATTCATTATAAAATTACCTCTTGCTACAGTTGCATTGGTGGCTTGTATAAACTTGGCTCTTAGCCTGTAAAAAATTTAGCTTGTTTATAGGTTTGGGTTTACCCAGTATTATTCCTGGCCACATGTTTGACCTGTTACCCACACATGCCCTAGAAGTAGTGTTGGGTCATGGGAAACACAGCTGTTATATTTTTAAGGAACTGGCACATGATTAGACATCTGAAGTTCCAGTGAACTGCATCTGGAGGCCACACTTGAGAACAATGCAGGTTATAATACACGTTATGTGACTCATTGGACTGGTTTGGTTACTATATGGTTTCGGCCAGCATAGTTTAAGCATTAGCATGATGACATAAAGCATGCGTATGAAAGTGAGTTCCTTGAAAGCCACGCTTGCTAAACAAGAGGAGTTAGCTAAAGCAGACTTAGGTCAAATCTGCTTTTAGAGAGACTAATCCTTTTAGATAATAGCTCCCATAGCCTCACTCTAAAAAAAAAAGCTGGATATCTTAAATCGGAGCCTCTTAATGAGATATACTTGTTTACCTGAATGGTCTGTGTATATGTAAGACATGAGCATAAATGTGTCCATTCGTGCGTAATGCCTGTTACTTCATCAAAGGTTCCTTATGATTGAATGTGTGAAAAGTTAGAGTCTAAAGGCATGACTCATGTAAGTAAAATTCTCAGGAGTCAATGTTTAACAGTGCAAGGTATTTGAAGAAAGTCCATTCCAGCATGGAATTACTTGAATTAACAGCATTCTTTCTGTTGTTCACACACATTTAGTTCCCTTTGATCTAAAGGCAGCTCCATGAAATAATTTCTCAGCTAAGTCCAAGTGACACCACATAGTAGTGTAGGAATGTAATATTTACCCCGCTCATATTTTTCAAATAAACCCGTTCATTTTTTTTTGCTTCAATACTTGTTAGTCATGTTGACAAGACCATTTTAGTTGGGAACATTAGGGTTTTTGTCGGTTGAATGGATTTTGGTGAACAGTAGCAAAGGTTTAAGTGCAGCCAAATAACATGATATTAATATAATTGACTATTCAATCTGTATGGAGACCCTTCATGTAAACAGATATATCAGAATTAAACCAGTTATATAAATAAAATAAAAATTGCTGGATAAACGGTATAATATTTTAAATGGAAGAATATTTGTATTAAAATATATCTGATTTATTCCACGTTGTACATGCCCATTTGTGTCGGTGTACACCCAGACCAACAGTGTAGGTGTACCCAAAGAAAACTGGTCCTGACAGGAAGCAAATGACAAAAGGTTTCAGGCCCTTCCCTTTTTGTTTGAAAAGTAAATTCAAAGTGTGTTCTAATGCAATCAACCTTTTAAACCTGTTAGAGCTGCTGGGTGAAAGATTTAGAAATTTCAGGTAATGCTGGTTATGATACTTACATAAACATATTTAGTAACATGGGGTTGTTTTACATCCCTCTCCACTGAACAGATTAATCTCTTGGCTGCAAATTCTAATCAGTACACATAGAGTGACAATTCAAACATCATACTGCACATTAAATATTATTTCAGGGTTGTACTTGCATTCAATTTAGTACAGCAGTAAATAGTTTGGGATGCAGCCGAAAAACCACTCATAAGAATCTTTATTGCTTACCATAACTAGCATTTACCGAGAGTCAGGTAAAAAGAGCAAACCTGTGAATCAACATGGATGTAACACTGCTCATTTTGTGGAATTATAAACAGGTTAGGGCTTGTTGTGATCATATAGAAGGCTATATGACTGACTTTGGGGTAAATGTAGTAGATTTACTTTAAGCTTGACTCATCTCCATTAGTAAGATGACTCTAGCTATGTAAAATGAAATACAGAGGTTAATATTATCATGTCAGTTTGATAAAAGACACAAATTTGTGGATGAACAATGGATACCTGCAGCAATATAACCGATTCCAAAACTCGTCTTCTGTCTTTATCTCTTTACCTAAAACCGCTTTGCAACTGGGTTATGATGCATATTCCACAACAAAGATAGTCTGTTTGAGAAAGCTGAACACTTAAATGAGTTCAAATTGTCCAGCACTCACTGCAAAATAGAATGACAGGACTTTTAGGAACCTGTTTGTACAAAATAAATCCTTTGAGTTGTAGTGAGTTGAAATTGTGTGCATGCGCATGCGTGCATATATTTGGTTTTGATTACATGTGTATGTAAATGAAGTTTTCAACGACTTTTTTGCAGGGCCTGTATAGACACCTTATTTAGAATTGTTGACATTTAGCTGACACATAGCCATTCTATTTTCGCTGTTTAAAAGCCATTTTAACACTATATGTGGACTTTACTGTTATTAAATTACCATATGGCTCCTGTTTAAGAGGTTTATATAAATTTAAAGCAGACCATCTTAGTAACTTGGAGACATGGCAAGATTTTCCACTGTGCATTTATGCCAGCAAACTCGATGTTATTTTTTGTCTATACAGCTTTATTTCATCATGGCCTGAGAGTTTGTATTGTGGAATGTACATGCAATAATTCTCAGAAAGATATGTGTCATTATTAGTCTACACATAGGAATCTCTGTCTTCAGTTTTCTAGTCCTGTGATTAAGGATGTCTGGCTTATGGTATTTTGGTGTGACAACCTTTAGAACTTGAATAATTATTTCTGTCTGTCACTTTTAAACTGTTTTAGATGCACATGCTCCACTTTAAGATAATCTGTACATATAGCACCGTTCCACTCATAGAGTCAGTTGACATTTGCATGAATCCATGCTCTGTTTCCCACAGAGACCAGACCTGATAAATGGTCACCTTGTGTGTGTGTGCCAGGGTGAAGTGAACTTCTTGGCTTTGAATTCAAACCTAAGTATCCCAGTACAAATCTGCAAGATTATCTGAGTTTACCAAAGCCAGCATTAGTTCCCCTCATGACCTAAAAGCATTGGCTTCTTAAAAAGACTAAGATAAAAAAAATGCTTTAGGGAAAAACCCAGTGTCAGTTCTGAGGCTCATTAGGTTGCTGACAGGTAGTACTTTAATCAAGTGAAATGCACATTTAATATGTAGATGAAATGGCATTAGAGCCTCATTTAGATCATCTGTGGACATTCTATTCATAAAATCCAGCATGTGCTTTTAATCTCTTAAATGTTTAGTTGATAGGTGAGTCAAGTGTTGCTGGCTGTGATGATAAAATGACATTTGGTACTGTATAACACAGAAAAATTTCATTTCATGCCAAAACATATTATCTTTATTCATTTACATGTTTGTATTTGTCATTTGGCAGATGGCCTTATCCAGAGTGACTTACAATTATCTTATTTATACAACCGAGCAGTTGACTGTTAAGGGCCTTTACAAGGGCACAGAAGTGGCAGCTTTTAGTTGCTGGGATTTGAATAAAAAATTTCCAATCAGAAGTTCGACACCTTAGCCACTGAGCTACCACAAACACAATACATTAGCTGACAGACAGCATTGCCATGCCATAGCTGTAAAAAAACAAAACAAAACAAAAAACATAAATCCATTATGGATGTTGAAATTAGTTAGAGCATAACCTGATACCTTTGACGTCATACAGAACAAATTATTAGAATTGCCAAGCACATTTTCTGCATATCTGAGATATCTGATCTTTATCTGTTGAAAGCATGTTGGAAGACTTGTTTCCTGGCTGTTGTAATTTAGATTTAATGTGTAACCCTCTGTTGTTGTTATATGCAGAATGATTCTGGTAAGTCCTTGCACAGTTTTTTATAATATGAAATGCATCCAGCTTTTGGACTGTGAGACATACAGGCATAATTTGCTATGTTTAAATAACCACTAACACAGGAATGTATACTGCAACTAGGCCAAACCCTCAATGAATCAAGAAAGAAATGTGCTACAAATAGCCTTTTATGTCTTTGTCCTTTGTTCCAGCCCACTTGTGGCTTTTAGAGCATATTTGAAAATTAAAGACCAAATAACCACTGGTGCATGCACTATATATAAAACACACCTCAAGAATTTCATTCCTTAGGGATCATCTTGGCTGTAGTTTTGTTAAGGAGCTACCTCTTAATATTGTTTTACCAAAGGTCATGTTCCCTTTTGTCTCCATAACTGGTGCAAGTTGCAATTTATGTCTGGACATGTTGAGACTTGCCCATACTTTCTACCAGCTTATTCTTGTTTAACCTGGTTAATTTTTCATTTAGGCATGTAATTGGTTTAATTTGGTGTTGGTTAAGGCTTGTTTGTCACATCAAAATATGTCCCTCCCAAATAACAACAACAATAAAGAATCGTTCCTCATAAATAAAAATCTAGAAGCAAAGAAAGACAGTTGAACTAAGACTTGGAAAACACCTGGCAGAGATGGGATTTCCCTGTGGCACAGCAATTAACTACTATCTCGCATCACGTTCTTACCACTCTAATGATTTATAGCAGGTTACAAACAATAGCCTAATGACTCATCTGCAGTCTTCCAGCTGTTGTTTTTTTATGACGATGACTGTGAGTGGAAAATTACATGTAGTTCCCAATTCCACAAGCAAAATGCTGGGTATTTTATTGACCATCATATTGGGTTTTCTCTTGATCTGTGCTGTTATTTCAGTAGCAACTGCCATTACATTTTTAAGTTAATTCTTCCGATACAGAATGGCAACCTGAAGCACAATCCTGTTCCACCAAACCAGGAACGTCCTGAAAACCTGCACAAAAAACACAAGTACATTTTTCTTCACCTGAATTCAGTTATAGTATTGTTCCAAATGTATGTGATCTGGCTTTTCATCACTACATAAACAAAAGTGAAGACATTGTTCTATACTATAACTGTGTGGTTGTTTTTAAACACAATTTTCACAACCAGCACCTGCATGTAGGCAAACACAGATGGGGTGGTAATGCACGTGCGCATACAAAAAAGTCTTGACCACACCAGAGCACTGTGGGAGATCCTACCCCTGTTTGCCACTTTGAAAAGCAAGAAGACTCTTTGTATGATGCAGTTTTGGCATCAGCATAAATAGGCTCAAACTTATTGAATAATTGGCTGTATTAATTCTTGGAGTCAGGATTTAGGTGCTTGCTGATGGGTGCAGCATTTATACATTTGTGGTAAGATTTTAGCATGGTTTTGAAGGTTTTGTCTCCTATAGGCATTTTCAGAGTGAATGTAACGTGAGTGGACTGCAAAAAAAATGTATGTTTTTATTGGGTAAATTGGTTAGATACAGTGTTTATATATGATATTTGTTTAGCATGGTAAATTGTCCTGTGCTAAACAACTGACCACATTGGGTTTTCAAACCTGCACAATAATATAAAAAAATAAAATAAAACTTAATGGAAATAGAAGAAACTAATCTAAAACAGATATTAAGAAAGAGACAGTTTGGTCTTTCCACGTCTGGAGAACAAAATATAATGCAGCCAAAGTTTAAGTTGAATATTTAAAAAACAAAACAAAAAAAAAACACCTTGTCCATGAGCATGATCGGGGAACGACCTGACTGGTCTGACCTGACAGGATGTCTATAGTAAATAAAATAAACACAACTGTGGTGAGCAGAAAACCATAATAGAATACACAATACTTTGAACCTTGGTGGATGGGTTGCAACAGGTTAGAACCCCTGTTAGCTAAGAGCAAGAATCATGGGTAATGTTCTAGTCCAATAGCACCTTTCCCTCATACATATTCTTTCATCTCTTCGTTATTATACCTGTGTGTATCTTGATAAGTCAATAAATTAAGATATCAAAGCTTTTCCAGGGGCTTTTTCTTCCATGGAGTTGAGCACAATTGCAAAATTTAGAACCGGATTTGGGGAAGAAATGCAGATGATTGTCTTTTATCTTGAATTATAAACTGCATATTTTTCTTATGGAATTAAACAGAGCGCTGCCTCTTCACTGCTGTGGTTTTAGAAATAAACGGCAAACATCTCTAGTTGTTAGTTGCCATAGGACTCCTGCTATTTTATATTTAAAATTAAAACATTTAATAGCATATGGCTGCATGTGAGGACTTAATGGAAAGTTTTGAGAGTGCGTGTTTTTCTCTTCTGTGCAAGTTCTGTGGCTTCAGACTCTCATTACTGTTTTAATGAGCCCACTGTAAAGATTTTGTGAGCTTTCACCTAGAATAGAAAAATACAACTTTAAAAGGACACGAAAGCATTAGTATGATCCAGTAACAACAAACACTATTCCAACTGAAAGCAAACTACATCCTTCATTCTTCCAATGTGTAATTAATAATGACATCCTGCAATGCAATTAAGTTTATTTATTTATTTATTTATTTATTTATTTATTTATTTATTTATTTATTTATAAATGTGAAAAGATATTTAAGTTCTATGGTTTTTTTTTTTTTACATTTTATAGAAAACCTATTATGAGAAGCACATCTTACTGTCTTCTGGACGATTTAGAAGTAAAACAGGTTTCTACTGTTAACAGTGCCAAAACATAAAACATTAGAGCCGATTGAAACCATCCATTTTGCCTTTTAATTTATTTGACAGTACAATAAATATCTGGCACTTTGCATAATTTATAACAGCCAGTCAAATTTTGGAATAGTTTGTCTAATGGGGTATTATTGATTAAGGTTTCAAAAAAGGAAATAGAAACAGACCATTTTCTCCAATTAAATGTGTTTTTGGGTCTGTTCTAACTCACATTCTTTATCAGAGTTTGTGTTTGTGTTTGAGGTTTGAGGTTATTTGGTTGCCATATTAAGGACTTTGATGGTTTGGGGAAAACCTGCATTCCTCATTCGTGAGAAAAGAATGCCACCATCATAGGCTTTCTTTTCTGTAATTTGTATGTAAACACTGGGATAAATGTAGTGTTGTACATGTTAGGTGTCCCCACCTCAGACTTAGATTTTTCTCTGTAATTGTGGTTTTGCCTCTTGGGTATGTGGCACAGACAAGAGTCAGAGTGGTAGATCAGGGAGTGCCTGATTTCCAAACCACCTCTGATTACACATCTGTAATGTTCCCTTGTTTAGTACATTGTTCAAACTTATCAATAGTGAGAAAGTCTTAGTATAGCTTTTAGTGGTTGTAAAAATGCCAGACTCTCAGGCTCCAGGGAGTCGACGTTTTGGCTAGTTTTTCTGAGCTAAAGGTCTGTAGTGAGTAAAGAGTTTATGTTAAAGCAAGTTCAATGTTCAGACCATCATGATTTAAAACTTGCTGTGTCTAGACTCTAGAAAAATTGAATTAGTAGTATTTTTGTATGACATGTCTAGATTCGTGTCTGTATCATTCAAGTCAATACAGTTAAAAGATTATTTCGCAATATAGTATAACCGTGGTAAATTGAGCTGGTCTTTGTCTCAGCTTATTGACCTGTGATTAATCCTTTCTTCCCCCTACTTGATCCTTTCCTGCCTAATGCAAAAGTTGCATGTGAGCTATAGCAAACCTGTCAGATCAGTTTCTTTACCCTGGGGCACTTTTTGCTCACTAACACCTCCTCCCCCATCAGCATCTGTCACACGTCAAGGCTACATCGGGGTCAGCTTGAGCACCTTTATGCCATCAGTCCTGTCTGTCTCCCAGCCTACAGCATTGCCCCACCAAGGGGGTTATTCATCCATCTCTCATTTTTCCACGACAGTTCTACACATCACTGAGTCGGTTTGTGCCTAGAGTGAAGAAACAGGTTCTTGACATAATTGTTCTCATGTTTGTTCAAGTAATGGATTTTCACTGCTTATTAGTATCCATGTTTGTGAGACGAGATATTTTTGTTCAACTTGGTAAGCTTGAGTCATCTTTTAATGAATAAATTACCTTGTCATGATCATAAATTCTCGTGGACAGGACAAAAATAATACGTTAATAATCAGTGTTATTGTTCTTACAAAATTGTACTTCCTACACAAGGGTTTGTTTTCAGTCGGGGAAGTCATGCATTAGGGTTTAAAGCTCAACACATTGAAAGGTGTTTTTTTTTTTTTTTTTTTATCTTTCTATTTCAGCCTTTACAGGGCTTGTTGTGTACCAAGGGAATGACACTGTAGAAATCTGGAATTCCCACAACAGGGCATCTTTGGAGAACAATGGACATTCCTGCAATCCTCACAGGTTTGCCCGAAAGTCTAAATAAAAAAAGAGAAAGAAACAGTGGCAGCCACTATTGTACACAATGTGTTTTTTCCACTTCTCTCCCCTGGAGAGCATGGCCAGCACTGAAGGGAGGTGTGTGTGTGTGTGTTTGTGTGTGTGTGTGTGTGTGTGTGTGTGTGTGTGTGTGTGTGTGTGTGTGTGTGTGTGTGTGTGTGTATAAAGGGGGGTCAGATAGGTTCATTCTCCCACTGGGAGGCTATTCATTCTATGAGAGGTGGATGGCTTTCTTTCTCATGTAATCAAATCGCTGAGAACCAAAGTTTGCTCTTCCTCTTTCACAGGGCCTGTCTGTGGTTGAGAGCCCGTCTACAAGAAGGGACTACAGCAAAATAGAGAGGGTGTTAATTCCAGATATTACAAGAGTCGGGTGGGGGTAGTGGTAGTGAGAGGTTTGTGCTGCTTCCTGTTGGAACAGATGTTAAGGTCACTCAATATCTTACACTAAAAGGTGTAGAGTGTACAATTTAGCACATTAAATTCTTTACGAAAAAAAAAAAAAAAAAAACCACACAAAAAAAAAAAAGCCAAGCGGCTGATCTAATAGCACAAAATCCTAGAACTATCTGTACCCTACCAGAGTGTGTGGCAGTGTCCGATTGAATAATGTACACAAAATAATGGAGGAGTAATATTAATATATTATCATATTAAAGTACTGCTTAAAATTTAAATTAATGAATTAGAAATGAAGCCAGTCATTTGATGCTAAAATGTTTACAGCCATTTTGTGTTTATCTTTTATAAACTGAAATCACAGAACACCCCTTTTTTTAATAGCAGCATGTAATGACATCACGTTTTTACTTTATAAAAAACCTTTTAAATAATGGTGAAAGTTCAGCGATTTGTAACAGTCCACATTAAAAGCTGTGTTTTTGTTGCTAACTTCGACAAACAAAGGAAACACTACTAAGGTAACAACTGTTTATAGGTGTAGTAATGCATGTGACATCATGAACTAACATATCTCATAGATGCACTATTACATTAAATATCATTATAAATGGATATAATGTACAATGTCCTATGCCTTAATTAAGAACAAATGTAACATTATTGCTATAAGGGACATAAAACCCTTCAGGACATGCTCTTATAGTAAAATAATCAGCTTTAGGGTGATAACCGCATCATGCTTTCCTGTCATTGATTACACACAACAGTGTCCCAGGCGTTTTATTCTTTACCTAGACAACTGGAGTGAAATGGCTGTCTGTTTTTTTTTTTTTTTAAGCTGCTTCACTTTTGTTCACTTCACACAACACTGACATTCTATCTTTCCTCATTGTGTTCACGTTACAAAAACACACTTCGCGTGTTTATGGTGGAACCTATACAATTTCATACATGTTTTGACCAGAGGAGCCAGACTTCCTATTGTTTTCACTAAATTCACACTGTCTTGTTTTTGCCTGGTAGGTCAAGCAGGTGAAAAAGATCTACATATATAATTTGCCATTCGATCTCTATAGCTTAAATATGTCCGTGTAAGAAAAGTGATCCTTAATTCCATATTCTTTAAAGGAACCATGAATATTGGAATGCTTTAAAAGCTGTCGAAAAACTCCTGATTTCATTTATTGTGATTTAAAGGCATGCTTTTTTTTTTTGTCCAGGTCAGTGTCAAATAATGTGAGTCAATTGAGCTTCAGTGAATGGCTTTTATTAGTGAGCCTTTGTGAGAGCTGTTAATTCTAGCATTGCGATGTGACATCTTTTAACCTGAGATGCACTCCAAAGTTATATACTGAATTAATTGAGGATTGATTTTTTGTTTAGTTTTTTCTAGAAATGAATTGTAAAATTGTTGTAGAATAATTAATATTGTAATGTAATTATTAATCAAATTGAATATATTAATATGAGGAATAAGATGCATTGAACAGTATAAGCTTTCCTATAAATGCCATTTAGGATGGTGCTTTGTGTTGCATCTCCAAAGCTGAACTGAGATGGATGTGGTGTTGAATGATGAGCTGTGTTGTTGTGTCTGGGCTGACAGGCCATTGAGCACTAACAGGGCACAAGGCCAGTGCTCTGCAGCTGGCCCTCTCTGTACTGCCTTTGACTGTGGCATGCCCCTCCCCCATTACCCCATAGAGCCGTCCTTCAGTAACACACTGGTGGAATGGCTCCGTCAGTGAGCTGCGTTGTGTATGTCACTTGGCGTCGGAGCGAGTTGTTGCACAGGCAACTGATTGGTTTTGGAATCAAATGCAAGTTCCTGTGCTAAGTTAAATAGCTGGAGTTCATTCAGCATGCTCATTTGCATGCTGTAAAGGCATCTTAAAAAAACATGCTTCAACGGTTTCAGGTTAAACAGTAAACAGAAGTATAACTTCCTCAAGTAAGAAGCTATATATAAAAGTTCCCTAATTTTTACAGATCAGAATGGAACCCATAGAAACCTGTGTAGTTGTTGTAGTCCATTACCGTTTGTGTGTGTTTGTCTTTGTTATTTGTTTATTGCGAGGCCTTTAAGGAATTCGCAAAATGATAATTAAAGTTGATCATTCTTCTTCAAATAGAGAGTTTATATCAGCTCATGCACATACACACACATGCAAGCATTTGGAACCTACATGGAGTTTATAATGGCTTTATCAGGCTTCATCCATCTCACACCTGTTCTCTCTGAGTGACTGCAAAGCAAACACAGGAACACAGGCGTCTACTACTCGTGTTAGCACAGTGCAGATATAATGCATGTGTGTAGATATATATGTTATATTGAAACCCAACCTAGACTGGACCTAAACTTTCTGATGTGGCCTGATATGAGAATATAACTCTTATAAATGTTTTTACTACATTGCATTAATGCCGTTTTTTCTTATTCTACATTGTCCAGGTCTTGATGACAGTCTCCAGCAATATGTTGCCAATTTCGAGAGAGAAAAGATCAGTGGAGAGCAGCTGCTTAAGATCTCGCACCAAGACCTGGAAGAGCTTGGGGTGGCTCGCATCGGGCATCAGGAGCTGGTTCTGGAAGCAGTGGACCTGCTATGTGCTCTGGTCAGTACTGAAAACATGGAAATTGATTTACCCACAGTCATTTATCAACAACAAATTGCACACAATTTACTTGTAGATTATAAATTCCACATTTACAATTATGGCTATTGAATCACTTGTATCGTTTTAAAAAGATAAAGCATTTCAGAGTATTATTCACTGGTAAGCTCAAGAATTGATTATTATCCTGACACACCATGTAAAAGCTTGATAGCAGACTTAGCTTTGTGATAACATACTTTTATTTAAGACAAAATAGACCATTTACCCATTTTGGTATTGTGTGCAAATGAAGTGACAGGTGCTATGAAACTATTTTCTCTCCATGTCTGTACAAACAGATGTTTCTCATACAAGGGGTTATCTCAGTGGTTGAGCTGAGACAGCAAAACAGTAAATGTGGTCAAATTTGAGTTTGATTCACACTCTAATAAAACTGCAAAGCGTACACTGCAAAGTTGAACTTTGTCGTGTACTGTGGTCTTCTGTGGTTTGTACACGTGGTTTTTTTGGGGGGGTTTTGTTGTTTTTTTTACTTTTTTTAATCTAAAAAATTTGCATGATTTAATACTTTGCCCCAAAGCATTTGTCTGAAACCTGTTTGGAAGGAATCATAAATCAGAGTGTAGTACCTGATAACAAAATTATAGCGAAAAGGTTGTGTCATGGGAAGTGTTCAGCTGAAAAATCTCACTCTAGAATTAAATTGTGCAGTTGCTGTAAGGGGCAAATAGGTATGATTACAACACATATATTGTTCTATCAGTTATATCTTTTAACATGACTTTTCTAGTCACCTATACTGTTACGAATCAGAATTGGTTAGAAAGTCTAGCATGACACTGAGTTAAGAATGTGGAAGTATCTATGGAAGAACAGGAGAAAGACAGCCAAAAGCAAAAATTTAGCTTTCATTCTTTTCATGGGCTGGATCCTTGCAGATCTTTTATGAATTGTTTTTTTTCCAGACAAAAGACAATGAGGTTATATTGAGGTCATGCTTTTGTGTTCTTGCTTGTGTACACAGATGGACAAACAAGAATATAGAACAATGTGGGGCTAAGGAATAGGTCTTCATTCTTATTAAAGTTATTTTTCTAACCTTCATTTCATCATCATATTCATGGAATATTTTCTTTTGCACACTTAGCAGTATCTTAATGGTGTAATTACATTAACAAGATTTATAGCCAACATGACTTAAATGAGTGTACAAGGGAAAGTTAGGTAGAGGGGAGATGAACAAAATAGTTTCAAGCTGTGCTTTGCAACACTGTCAACCTCTGTTTAGGCAGATGGAATTGCTTTACATTTTACCACTTCCTTCATCATAAAACAGCAGTTTAAAGCTCTGGTCTTTGATCGCTTAAAGCTTTTTGTGAGATTCTTATGCTTCTGGAGACTCTCCACTAAAGAGTTTTCTGAAGCCCTCTTCAGTTTGCACTGTGCCTAGAACACTGAAACAGTTTTACAAACATAACTGCCATTCATGTGCTAATCAAGGAAGATTTAAAATATAATTTACATGTATTTGGTAGATGCTCTTATTAGAGCAACTAGAAGTGCTTTTAGTCTTTATTTAAAAACACATCCTTGTGTTACTTTATTAAGTGTACCATCATTTTAAAAAACCTTTGGAAAAGTTAGAACAGTATGAAGAAGTATAAGTCAAATAGCAAAGAAAAAATAGAAGTACTTGGTAAATAGCTGGTTTTTTTTTTTTAAGCACTGACAGGTGAAGTTCATTTCAACACCTGTGTGCTGAGACAGAGGAGAATCTTTATGCATGTCTTCCTTGTACCATTAAACATGGTGGCTTTATCTGAACCATACTGGAGGTTTGAAAGGAGCATGGTGCAGAAATGCTATATCAAGATGTTTAAACAGACTTATTTTTGCTAACACTTGATGTTTGTACATTTACATTTATGTAATTTAGCAGACTCTCTTATCCAGAGCAACAGAAAGTGCTTCGAGTTTCTATCAATGAATAAATCAACACTGGTTTGCTAGATTATAATCTTAAAATACAATTAGCCACAACTCTGTTAAGAGGATGTAGTCTTGTCTAGTTTAGTGCTAGTTTAATGTGTTTCGGGAAGAGGTAGGTCTTTATCCGTCAGCCATCTAGGGAAGTTCATTCCACCACCTTGGTGCCTTTAAACCTTGAAGTATACTTACTCCTTACCCTGAGAGAAGGTGGTACCAGTCGAGCAGTGCTGGGGATCTCAGGCAGCATGGTGCAGTCAAATGTTGAGGTCTCTGAGGTAGGAGGGTGCTGGTCCATTTTTCAAGTGTTTTGAATCTGATGCGTGCAGCTACCGGAAGACAGTGGAGGGAGTGCAGCAATGGGGTGGTGTGGAAGAACTTGGGAAGGTTGAACAGAAGTCGTGCAGCTGCGTTTTGGATCATTTGCAGTGGACTGAACAAGCACCTGTACATTTAAAGTGTTTAGTTTTATCTTGTATATGTTTACTTGCTTCGATACATTACCAAATAAGCATTTTTATACTAATTATGGTGGTCAAGCTGACGACAACATTATCTCAGGTTTCAAGCCAGTACATTGACCCTAGCTGCTCTCCTATTGGTTAAATAATGGAAGCATTATTGTCAGGTTAACACATGAGGCTTTGGTTAGGGCAAGTAAAAGACTTGATTGATGCTTATGTCATAATTTATGAACTGTATGGTACATCCTAGAATCCAGCATCCCTTATTTTATGAGGGTTTAATTGGGCCCAGACATTGTGCATCCATAGTCTGCAGATTTACATAAGAGACCAAAGTTTCTTTTGATCTTCTTCATAAATATTTCCAAGGTTGATTTGTTCTTTGATGTTATCTTAAATAAATTTTACATTACATTTTTACGTTGGAGTGGAATTCTGTTACATGAGCAAACTTTCTTTGAACTCCCAATGTAGACATTAGGAATGGCACGGGAGGTCACTGGTGCCATGGGAAATGTTTGCCATTGACCAGTATTTGCCTTTTTAGAAATTAGCTTGTTTGTGAAGGGCTTTTTTAAAAAAAATTTATCTCATGAGCTTCTGGGAAGGATCTAGCTTAAATGTTCCAGTGGGAATTGTACTGGGACTGTCAACACCTTGCAAAAAAGTATAGTTAAGTATTTTATATTTATATTTTTAACATGCGGTAAGAAAATGTGGAGGATTGCATTATTATAACAACTTGTTAGGAATATTTGTCTCTTTTCCATTTTTCTTTTGCATGATCATAATGAATAATTGAATTGTTAATGTGTGAAGACCATTATATGCAGAATTTATACAGAATACACTTATTTATACAGAATACACTTTATAAGTTGTATTATAGTTGCACTGCTCAAGTCTCACTATATATTCATGTAAAAACCATTAAACGCAGCATGGCTACATATCAGTGAATTGGATTGGGACTACAATATAGCTTTTGCAGAGCTTGTACTGAAACCTTATATCACTGTGTTTTTTTTACTCAAACTACAGCAGTCTCCTGGTGGAAAGTGTGTTCTATTGTCTCACAGCTCTGGAATAGATATTATAGATGCTTCAGCCAGCTATATGCAGTGGAAAGTTCTAAGGCTAGTGTTACCAGCACTTTAGAATTCTCCCCAGGCAAATCATACT
The DNA here is from genome assembly GCF_014805685.1 of Silurus meridionalis. NCBI lineage: Eukaryota > Metazoa > Chordata > Actinopteri > Siluriformes > Siluridae > Silurus > Silurus meridionalis. The sequence continues at coordinate 14,460,700 of NC_060891.1, read as the reverse complement.
AGATTTTCATACAACACAGATAACAGATGCTACACCTAATAGTGTTTTTCCACTGAACAGTATGGCATGACACTGACAAATCCGAACCAGAATTAGGTGCAGCAGTTACACATCACTGTAACAATGCCATGAAAGTGGGTGTTTTTTCTATATGCTATTGAGTGATGATAATCTAAATTAAATAGTTTTTCAGACAGGTTATTTTTAAATAAAGCTTCATGTGCATTTTAAGTTAAATATAAAAATATATATATATTACATATTAATAGAAAGCTGAGGTCTGAATGTAGGGTCAGATATTATATGAAAATCTGGAGCAGTTCCCTTGCTCGAATGCAGCATTACAGAGTCTGTGCTGTTTTTCTGCCCTGATTCAAGAAAGAGAGAGAGATTAGGAACCCTGGTTCCAAACAAAAGGCTTTTTCTTTAACCGCATGCTGCCCCATTTCATCAGAGGATTTACTTTATTATTTAAAACCATTCCTCTTTGTAGTTATTGCCCATATTACAGCCATGTTGCCCTAACAGGACTGCCTGCTTCATGACCATTCAACATGGTAATACTGAGTCTTCATAATTCTGTGAGAAAGTCTAAAACTCTAAACCTGCTTATAATTAGTAGTATAATAAGAAAGCTAAGTGTGGGGTCGGTTTCTTTTGTCAAAACAGGTCTTTGGGCCTCCCATCACCAGCAGTTAAAAAACTATAGTTAAGTTCAGACTAGATGTGTGCATGATTCTTTGATCTAGATGACTCCAGTCATTCCATTGACCCGCAGCATCCATATGTTTGAGAAAGCCCTACAGGACTAGATTATAGGCAGAGTTTGAATATCTATCATCTGTTTCACAGTGTTGATAGTAAAAACAGATGTGAGGACTGCTGCTCTGGTATCTTGCAGGTTAAGACTGCTCGTGCTGGGCTAAAAACAGACTGTTCTCCCTTGGTTAGAACATTAAACCACAGAGTCTGGCTATGGTGCATCGCTTTTTGTGAGCTGAGATTTTTGCAGACAGGAGGCACCCCCCTCGACTCTCCCAGTGCACAGGTTCAGATGTTCAGCACTCATTCTTTCCGAGCCCTGTTAAAAGAGCACGGTTGGCTGCCAGGTTTAGGATCTAAATTCAGCAGCATGCTGTTTGCCAGAAATCCTTGGGCTCTAAATAGGGTAATGCGGTTCTAAACGCAGCAAATGGCTTACATTATCATCTTGACCTCCTGATCATGTTTGTTTTATGACACAGTGTCAAAATGGACGAGCTTAAACTACAGTAAATATAACTTTTCTTCTCAGAAGCAATAGTAATCTCTGTGTATATCCGAATCCAGTTCAAATCAGCAGAATGATTTCTTTGATTAAAATGTAACCATGTATTGCCATTTGTCGATAAACATTTTATAAAAATGCATACAAACACGCAATTGAAATAATGATCTTCAAAATTCTAATACTGTTTCTGTATCTCCCCTGCAGAATTATGGTGTCGAAACGGATAACTTGAAAAACCTAGTGGTGAGAATGAGAGCAGCATCCAACAGTCTCCACTTAAGTACGTCAGAGCGCAGAAAGATTCCTATGTCTGAAGGCAACGCCACTCACAAACCCCCTAACGAGTTCCTGACCTCTGTGGTGGAGTTAATTGGTGCAGCGAAAAGCCTTCTCACGTGGCTGGACAGGTAAAATGCTATATGAGAGATAAGATCTGCTATACCTGAGAAACAGCTTTTCCAAATGAAATACAGAATTATCTGTCTATCTATCTATCTATCTATCTATCTATCTATCTATCTATCTATCTATCTATCTATCTATCTATCTATCTATCTATCTATCTATCTATCCATATATATATATATATATATATATATATATATATATATATATATATATATATATATATATATATACACACACATTTTTATGTTTTACATATTTTGTTTTTCAAAAGAAGGTACTAAAACCAGAATCTAATAATGAATGAAAAGACACAGCAGTATCAGGTCTTTCATAATGAACTTTCAATGAAGATGACATTAGTAACAGCCTCCATACAGTGTCTCACATTAAACAAATTGTGGCCATAAAACAGCTTATAAGGATTTCATGTTATTTACATGGATTGAAATGTTTAACCCAATGTTTCTTTGACACCATTAGCACTTGCAATCCTTTAAATCATAACATCATGCTACAGCTGAATTATTGACATGAATGATTAACAACACTGTAACTAGTCTTTTAACATGAGACTTCTAGAGGATGTTAAGTAACAATAATAGCCAAAAGGTTACAGTACGTTGTACACTACTATGTAACTAACAGCTGCTGTTTAGTTATATGGTAACCTCTGACATAACGTGACAGGGTAGTCGTAGCGCCATTTTATGGCAGGTAGTTGTGGTTGATTTGGGCAAGTACAGAGAACAATGTAAAAGAAAACAGGATCTGTGCTGCTGCTGAACTCTTGTTTTGTTTTAAGATTAATGTCCCTTTCAGTGCGGTGATATGCAGGGTGTGTGTGTGTGTGTGTGTGTGTGTGTGTGTGTGTGTGTGTGTGTGTGTGTGTGTGTGCTGCTTGATAAAGTGCCTAAGTGTCTCATCTCTTTCTTTTTTCACTATCACAGAACCCCTCTGACTGGTATAAGTGACTTCACCAGTACCAAGAACAAGATCATTCAGTTGTGCTTGGAGTTGACCACCACAGTCCAACAGGTCTGCTTTTGTTCTCTTCTGCTTTTGCCTCTGCAGTACATCGGTTTTCTCTACTCACTAGTTGCCTCTGTGCGATTTCTTGATTTAATATTCCATGTGGCAATGCCTTGGTTTCCACTGGGAGGTTTCACTGCATTGATAATTGCAGATCCAGGAAGTGTTTCCTTGAACACCTCTTGTTTACTCTTTTAGCAAACGTATATACCTTTCCATTCAAATAATGTAGTTAAGGTTAACTTGAAAAGTGACAGATTTAATAGCATGTTTGTTATTCTTGTACAATACTCTACTCCTAGAGTGCAATTCAAGTATGTCATGGGCCTCTTTTCTCTGGGCAGGACATTGTTGTACTGACTTTCTCAAAGGTCATCAGTGTCTGCTGACTTTAAAAGATTAGCTCCACTATTGTTCGGAAAACCATACTAGACCTGATTTAAGGGAAGTTCATTGCCAAGTTGGTTTAACTCTGTGATTCTCAGACTAGCTAGCAAGCTGTTAGCTATTAGGATTAATCTAAAGTGAAGCATTTAATATTGGAAATAAATCCATGAGTATGGCTTGGTCCTGTGTAAATGTGGCTTTTAAAAACAGCATTTGAAAGGGAATGGCTGTTTTGACTGAAAATAATATTGGAATTACATTAAAGTCTGAACTTTGCAAAATATATTAGTGGATAATAGTAGAATAGAATAAACTGTTTGCCCTTGCATCACTAACAGGTCTTCTGTTGTGCAGTGGTGGTGTGTTTTAAGACATGTTGTGACCTGTGTTAATATGTAGGATTAAGTTGGATCCGTCATCGCCAATCAGGATCACAGTTTGAAATACGACAGAAGATCAGATTAAAAAACAACAAATCTGATTTAATACCTTAGCATTTAATGCACATTTCAAAAGGGCTGCAGTTATTGTTTATTTTAGTAATCGAGTAGTCTGCCAATTATTCCATAGATAAAAAAAAAAAAAAAAAAAAGACGAGTCTCTTAAAAAGTACAAGTAATTTGTTTCCTTTTAAGATTTTTTTTTAAATGTGGATATTGCATTAGAGAATATCTGTGAAAACTTAACCAAATTAATGCATTTAATTGCCATAGTACATCGAAATACAAACACAAATATATAAATAAGGAAATCATAAATAAAAAAATTTAAATCTATTTCAAATTACTGTAAAACAAAACAAAAAAAAAAACGAAAGAAAAGGAAAACATACTGTATGGTGTTTTCTTTGTTTTAGTTTGAAATTATCCCAGACTTTGGAAACTTTCTTTGGCCTGAATCTTCTCCTCGCCCCTCACAGTTCTCTCCCTGTTCCTCCATTTTTCATTCTGCAGCGTCTTCTTTGTTTACCTGTCCAGTGCACTCCAGAGTTTTGCGGGTGGGAAAATGGGGAAACAAAAAGCACTGTGTAGTCAAGCGCTTAATGCTTATAGTCATTATTTATTATATATTTATTATATTATATCTTACTTTTCATTATTTCCCTGTTTTCTAGATCAGCTCATAATAGTGCTGTAATGGAGTAAATGTACATTTCAGCAAATGTGTTAATGTATATGTATTTAAGCGTAATGTATATGTTTTGAGGATTATTAGAGGGCCATGTTAAAGCAAACCCCTGCAAAGATTCTATAGCCCAGTTAAGAATTAAATAGTGTGGAAAGTATTCATTAGGTTGCATGGTCGTTTAACGGGTAATATGCATGAACGGTCATTGCAGTTTACAACAGTGATGCACGGAATAAAATACTCTGCCTTGCCCCATCTCCCATGAAAAGGAGAGAAGTAAAGATGCATAAAATTTCCAAGGGTAATCTTAACTAATTAACTAATGTGTTTCAATAGAGTACGGAGAAATGCAAAAAAAAACTGGGCAGCTGTACAACTGCTATTATATTCAGTTGTTGTGCCAGCACAGATTTCTCTAATTCCTTACGTCAGTCATGGACAAAGCCTCTCTAGTTTCACATCAGAAGCTGACTAAAGTGCCATCTGATCTCTATCAGCTGTTATCTGTTGACATCCATGACTCAGTTTCTTGTGTGTCCTTGTCTGATCTGTGGACTAGTGCCCAATGTTGTTATAACACATTTCCTCCTTTTGGGGTTATGAAAAGTGTATTATACGTTCTGGAATTATACGTTCCATGCCACATTCTTTCCTAAACCTTTCCTTTCCTAAACCATCTGCTTTCTTTCAGATATTGAAGATTGTTTTAAGAAAACTTTTCAGTTTGGTGTCAAACTGGTGTCATTATTACTTCTGTGATCTTTTTGGAACAAAACTTTTTCAAATATTTTAACATTAAACAGATAGAGACTGTATGTTCTGTTGCATATATTATTTTGTTTAAATCAGTGGCAGTACATGGACGGTATCATACAAATACATTTAGGGATTCTGTTGCCTCTAAACATTGAATCATTGTGGTATGACTTCACAATGTGACCAACGTTATTCTGTGGTTAAGTGTGTGTGTGTGTGTGTGTGTGTGTGTGTGTGTGTGTGTGTGTGTGTGTGTGTGCATGTGTGTGGCTACCAGCTGACAGACAGGTGCTCACTGGACATATGGGCATAGAGTATGCCAGTAAAGCCATTCTTCTGTTTGACAGAGGAGGTCTTACTGCCTATGAAGGTCAAGTTACTGACCTCAGCCTCTGTTGTGTTGCCTCAGCTGTGAGACAAAAAATAGTAAAGGCTGTAAAATTGTTAAATTTTAAGCATATGTATCACATTCCATTGTCATGGATTATTTCCAGTATGGTTTGTTTTAAATGTCGATAAAGTCAACTAGTATATTAAAGTCGACTTTTTAAACTGAAGATTACTGCAGATGTCAGCCCTTCTCCAAAAACGTACTACGTGCCAGTCCCCTTCTTTTTGCTTCACGCTATAGTTGTCCTTCATGTCTTATGTAATTATGTTGTCTTACAGCTGACATGGATATATAATTCACAAGTCAAAGCTGTTTATTTGTGGCTGGAGCTCATCGTCCACTGCTATATCTGAATCACTAATTATATAAACACAACACTGACCCTGTTTTGCTGCTTATTACTTAGCATAGACCTTAATGTTTTCCTTTTTTCTCTGCAGGATTGCACTGTTTATGACATGGAGGAGAAGATTTTGGGAGTTGTAAGTATTTGATCACATCTTACACACATTGTTCTAATAATGTATATATAATTATATACTTTTTATATAAAACAGGGAAAAGGACATAGGCCATATGGCCATTTTATTGAACCAGCATTGTCATATTAATATTGATAAAGTAGCCCAGCATTGTTATTGCTATTAAAGGCCCATTGTAATCCTCTGCTGAGTCTCCACAAGTTCCTGTTTAAATGCCACTGCCAGTGTCTAAAGGGCCTTGCCATCCATCACTGTTTCCTGTTAATGATATTCTCCATACTTACTTCCTCAGTTGCTAGACTACTTCCATCTTGCAAAACACCAACAACTTTTTATGGCTGTCTGACAACTATTTTCTCCCACAAATGTCTGTATGCCAGCCCCCCCACCGCCCCACCCCACCCAATGAGATGTTCTGAGCATTTTTGCAAGCATTGGTTAGCTTTAAAGTGCTGGAATTTTTTCTGTCTCTTGTGATAAGTGCCAGTGCATTTATAAGTTCCTAGTTTGCCAAGTTTAGTCTTTTACATTTACCAGCCCATTTCACATACTTATACGTGTACTGCTTGAATATTAAAATCCAATCAAATCAAATTTTATTTGTCACATACACATACATGCAGTAGTATTATAGGAATCACAGGAAGTGGTTGTGACATAAATAAAACAAATCATAAGGAAACTTTGTTTAAAAGTATATAATCTTATTGAGGTCTTTTCTATATGCATGACGTTTTAACATTCGGTTCAGGAAAGGGCCAATTAGCAAACTTCTCTCTTTTCCCTGAGCAAAATGTCTCGCAATTGCATCATCATTAATGACACTATTCCCTCCTGGGTCCTGATTCACCAATTTGTTTCTAATGTGCCAGGATTCTCCTATCACATTGTTGCTAATAACTGTCCCGCTGTCATTTTGCAGTCCAAGGTGCTAAATGGGATCTGTGACCAGACCGTGAGAACAACCTCTGATCCTATAATGAGCCAGTTGACATGCCTGGAGGAAGTGCAGCTGACCAACATCAAGCCAGGAGAAGGCCTGGTGAGCACTTATCACCTTCGTGTTTTGTGTTAGACAAACACGAAAATTGTTCACATCCCCTACTTAAAGCACTTAAATCACCTTAACAGACACAGTTCTGTCTGTCACGATTGTGTATTTCTGGTTGACGAATAAAGTACACCAAGTTAGTCTCAAGCATCCTGTTTATTTTTTAGGATTTATATATTCCTCAATGCCTTATGTCAACTCTCTGTCTCTTTCTGTTTCCATCTCTATCGCCTGCTGTCTCTCTCAGGGGATGTACATAAAATCCACCTACGATGGGCTTCATGTCATCACTGGCACTACTGAACATGTAAGACTGTGATTCAGCTCTGAGAAGCCATCTGATGCTGGGGCTGGTATATATTTAGCCTTTCCTGACACAGTGTGTTGCATCAGCATGTTAAAATTAAAAGAGCTTTTACTATTTGGCAGCTTTGAGCAGTTTTATTGGACATGCATTACATACATAGTGTGTTCTAAACCAAGAACACAAAAAACGGTTATATAGAAACTAAACTTTACATTATAAAAGCTGAAACGAAAAGTTTGTAGATAAAGGTTATGCTTTTAAAACGTTAGAACATGAATATATTGTATTTACCATGTAGTCACCATAGTAAATGCAAATGCAATTATTTAAGCACTTGCATATTAACAGTTCTCTCTCTAATAAGAAGCGATTATTTGTATTTTTTCCATAACAGCCATATAATTTAAATGGCTCTGCTGCTTCTTGTTTTTTTTCTTTTCTTTTTGCTGATTAAAATGTTTACTAGAACCATGCATGTTTAATTATATATGCATATGTTTCTGTGGTTTTTGCGGGTTTTACATCATTTTTAGTTTTACGTTATTTCTTTCCAAATCCTGTCGGTATGGCAACACCCAATGTTGTACACAACCATTTGTTAGCATGTGCCAAACAGAAGAGAGGGAGGGGTAAGATAATGGTGGGGTGTGAGAAAACCTCCCCCTCTCTGTGGGAGGCAGAGTCCATGTTTGTGGGGAATGCATTAGCATGCTAGTATAACCACAGTTCCTTTAGGCTGACACAGAAGAATGCATTTAGACAGGCCAAGATGATCCATAAAGATTTCTCTCCACCCTGAGCTGCTGGCAGATTTCTCACAGCCTTTGTCACAATCTGTAGCTCATCTAAAAAAACTTCCCACGTCTGTGTAATGAATCATCCACCTTTAATCATCCTATGACTAATTACAGTTAATGAATCATAAAGACATTTGCCAGGCTAGAGTTGCTCAATCACTCACTTGTTTACTGTTAATTTAAAATTTTAGCCTTTTGTATGGACTCTGTTTTTTATTAGCACACACTATATGTGGGTGATTTCGCAAAACCTATGTGCGCCAACCTGGGAAAACTCATCACATAGTCAAAATTGTATTTAGTGTATTTAGAATGAAGATTGCATGCTTCCCCAAGAAACAATTAATTTTGGCAATCAGGAATTATTCACTGGGTGGTTCTGTGGCAACTGCTTTAGTTGCCTGTAATGTGAACAGTTCATTGACTTATTTTTGTGTCAGCTTGTGAGTGAGCACCAGTTTTCGGTTTTAACACAGACTGAACTCGGGTTATCATCCATCTAGTGTGTAAGCACAATGACAAAATGTAAACATAATAATATTGCTTCTAAAACAAATTATTTGGCAAGTCATACCCAAAGTAATTGCTCTGAACTGTACAGAATTATTAAAAACATGACAATTCTTTCAGCTTGTTTATTTGTAATTTTTTTGGCATGTAATTCATCTGCATTTCCCCAAAATATATTTCTTATTATTTCCAACATTTTCTCTTATTTCACTTTCTTATGTCTTTAATGGGCACATGATTATGTGATTATGATTATGACTGTTTATGTTCATGAGAAAGCAGGATTTGGAGATCATGTATGCTTTGTGCATTCATTTCCGAGTGACTGTTTAGTGCAAATATCTTGACAACATCAAACAACTAATTTAAGTTGTATAGTGTCAAGTTTATGGAGATTTGCTGTTTGACTGACTTGTTAGACTTGCTCTTTAAACAACTTAAGGAGCTTATTTGTAGGCGAATAATTAAGTTAAGGTATGATAAGGTAATGTTCCTATGTCATTTTGGTGTAAGGTATATATGTTTACTTGAAACAAATTTCAGACATTTGTATGTATTTTGCTGTGTATGAATGTGTGTGTAATTTGTGTGACTTTATTAGATTATGATTATTTTTTTTCATTTGTTTCAATACCTAGTCTCCAGCAGACTTGTCTCACAAGATCCATGCAGGTGATGAGGTGATTCAAGTGAACCAGCAGACTGTGGTGAGGTTCTCTTTGCTCTGACCAACTCTTACGTCTACTCCGATGCATTAGGCTTGTCTGTAAGACTTTGTGTGTTTGTGCGTTTTTGCTTCTGCAGGTAGGCTGGCAGTTGAAAAACCTGGTGGCTAAGCTAAGGGAGGACCCTAAAGGAGTGGTGCTGCTGTTGAAGAAAAGGCCAGCAGGCACATCTGGCTTCACACCGGCACCACTTAAAAACATGCGATGGAAACCACCGCAGGCACAGGTAAGCAATTTCAGGCATCAGCGCTCTGTCTCTCACTCTAGTTTCCATCCAATTGTTTGCATGCAAAATGACACGGAAATTTTGAATCTGCATGTAAGAACGTGGTTGAAGTGGAAACTGCTGTGCCAATAGAGAAGCTAATATTAGACAGTATCTGACAATTGAGAGATGACTTTGCAAATATGTGTATCTCCATGACTGGTTTTACTAGCAATTTTTATATATATATATATATATATATATATATATATATATATATATATATATATATATATATATATATATATATTTGTTGGTCATCATTGAGATATTCACATCACAGTGGTTTGTTAGTAGGTGGAGGCAAATTTACAGAAGTCTGTGGATTTTGATCTCAGATGCAAATCAGACTTACTTGTGGTTCACATCTAAAGACATACAGCTCGTGCTCTATGAAAAGCACAGGGTAATGCTGTTTGTGGACATTTTTTCAGAATGTAGGATATAATTATCTTCTTTTGATATATTGAGCATTTCCAGTTCCTATTTAGATCTACAAATAGTTATTTGGTCATAAATGTATTTCACCACAGCTGTAGACAGTGACATGGCTCAGAATGTAGTCCAGAAATGTATTTATTTACATTTTGTTTTATATACTATTTCATTTTATTTTATATAGGCACAACCACTAAGATTTTTTCATTCACTTTGTGTGAACAGTTTTTTACTATCAAGAAGAAAGAATAGCAGGGTCATATTTACAGTGTAATGTTAATTGTGATACACTTGTAGACTGTGTAGATTCACATTTGTGAAGATCTCCTGGTACAAATGCTCCACATACTGTCACATATAGACTTTTTTCCCCCTTATTTTGAAAAACCTGCCATGTTATTGTTGTGCGTAATTCCATGCATCTTTGTAAAGTGTAGACCCATCCACCAGGAAAAAAAATGAAAAGAAACCCGTCTTTTGTCCTGACATGATCCTGGTCTCTACAGTTCTCCATCAAAACTGTGTGTTAAAAGATTTATGTAAAGATAATCCAATTCAAAACATGCACTTTTTAGAAAAATGTAGGCTTTTGGAGCTGCCCAGGCCTGACTATCGCTTTTCAGAAACAAAGAGCTGTTATAATCCAGCAGTCTGCTTTGCAATAAGATATACCTCCTCAGGTGCCTCCGCACCCTGCCGAGACACCACCAGAGCAAGCCATTACAGTCGAAAAGAATGATCCCCAAATAGCAGAGCCTCTGATTACACACAGGCTTCTCTGGACATGTTAGGATCACTTTTGATGAAGGTGTCAACAAACTTTCAAGTGGTAGATATTATATTTCGGCATTGTAAGGTTGCATTGTGCAAGGTGTGCACACGGATCACACACGATGACAATACATCATATTTATCCCAAAGATAATACGCTGTTTACCAGACACATTAAGCTTTTATTTCATTTTTTTTATCTGCATCCTGGGTCTGCCCCTGTTATTATACACTACATTCCTTCAGAGCATCGTTTTAAACCAAACCCAGCAATACGAACATACAGTAATAGAATCAGGGATTTGGCCCTGAATCCTGCCTGCAGACATGAACACGAAGATGTTTGAGTCAGGGGCCCACTAATAGACAGCATAGGATTAAGAAATTAATGCAGATGAATGTGCAAGAAAATAAATTTTGGTAAAGGCACCACTGGTCACTGGCACCTGTAAGCATAAAGTCAAGTCAAGTCAAGAGGCTTTTATTGTCATTTCTACTATACACAGTGGTACACAGTACACAGTAAAAACGAGACAACGTTCCTCCAGAACCCTGGTGCTACAACAAACAAAACAACATAGAGCTACAACACAAGTTACATAAAGTGCATCGAGTGCAACCTGGTGCAAACAGTGCAGACAGACAGTGCAGACAGACGACACAAGACAAGACACAAAACCCTATATAGCGCCGACCAGTAAACCTACTGTATACGTTATTATACAGTACTGTACAAGAAAACTGTAAAAACTATACAAAATAAAAAAACTATATCCCAGAAGTGACTATAAACAGTACAATGTAGTGCAAAAAATACAGCAGCAGTCGAAGGTGCAAAAAACAGCATGTAAACAGTAAACAGTATAATACAATGATAATGATAAATGTGCAAAAACAGCAGTTGAGAGTGTGGTACAGTTGAGTATAATAAATAATAAATAAATGAATGGTGGTGGAAATGATACAAATTTAATGTACAACCAGTCTACCTTTATTATTAACAGATGTGGAATATTAAGCTCATCTATTGATAACTGTCTCATGTCCTTTAGAACTCCTCTTCACCAAGTAAAACCCAGTCACCTGACAACAGCATTGGATCGACAAGCAAGAAGCAGAAACCAGCCATCTTAGACTTGTACATCCCCCCACCTCCATCAGTGCCTTACACACCACGGTAAGAGAAAATAGGTGAATGAGAGAGAGAGAGAGAGAGAGAGAGAGAGAGAGAGATTAAGAGACTTAGTTACATTCCTGTGGGTTAATGAGTGTACCTCATTGTCCCCTCCCATCCTCACTAAAGCGCTAAACTTCACTCTGCATTCCCTTCCGCTTTACTTCCTTTCTCCCATAGCTTACTTAAGCCAGCCACTCAGCCAGCATAAGTGTAAAAAGCATTCTTATCTCCTCTCCATCTTCTTCCATTACTTTTGCCAATTTTTATGTTATATTGCTTTAAACTCTTGTGTACTATTTAAGCAATATATCACTTTCAAGCATTTCTATTGTGTTTTTTTAATGAAAAATGAAAGTGACCTGATTTATCCCCCGGGTTAATTCTATTATTTATTTCCATTGAATAAGTAAGTCAACATTCTTTTCACAGGGAAGCTAGGACCAACTCGTTTAGCAGCATTAACAGCAGACCAAAAGGCTCTGAGTCTCCCAACTCCTTCCTGGATAAAGAGAGTCGTTCCCGCTTCAGCATTACAGACCATGACAAGCTGACTGTCTACCCTGTGGAGGCCAACATTGTGCAAAATCGACTGAGGGAGAGGAACTCCTCATATGGTTAGTAACAAATCAGTTTCAGCACATTTGTTGGTAAGTTTAATATATCAATATCCTTGTCCATTTTACTCAATTCCTCATGTATATCTGCAATACAGTCAAACCACGGCCTCTGTCCATGCCAGCAGAAACGTGTCTGAGTGTGACAGACCCTTATGCCAGGCCATGGACACATGGAAGGAAAGGTATGATGTGTGCAAATGCAGCATCCACCAGTTTAATGTCAGTTTTTAATGTGAGATTAGCCAGATCCATACACAAGGAAATATAAAAGAAAAGAAAATAGTTTATGTAAATATCAAAAACTTATGTATAAACATTATCGAAATTAAAAGTTGCTTAAAGACATTATGCAATATAAGGTAACTGTAGTGATCCAAAACAAAAGTTACTTTAGTTTTCTATGCTGTCTTTGAACATCTATGAAAGATTTGTGAGCATATAGTCTTTCACTCTAGTCTTCAGTTTTTGGACCTGATCATTAAAGTTTTTTTTAACCTCATAGATAGTTTTTATTCCATTTACTAACAAGCATCCTCAGATCTCTTTTTCTTCGTCCTTTCTCCTTGTATAGGTGACGACCTCTTGTACAGATACCTTAGCAATGAGCGCATACCGACTATAGACGAGGAGGTGCCTGCTACAGGACGCTCATACAAACCATCTCAGGAGCGTTGTGTACGAGGCGTAGATCACGTGCGGAACAGCCGCTTTCTCGTCAGTGTAGATCTCCATAACAACGCCACCATTCCTTATCAGGAGGACTTTGCTAAAAACGCATCAACATCCACCCCAAAAAGACCCCCTGCGGAGCCCTCGCTACTGGTCAGTTGGATCACCAGGCTAAAGCTACTGACTCATTAATGTCGCCTTGCCCTGTCCAGCTGTCCTGACCTTTCTCATTTTTTATTCCTCCTCATTTCTACTCTGTCTGCTTCCTTTAACTGATTTTCTTCCTCAAGCTGCTTTTTTTCACTATTGAATTTAACTGCCTTATAGAATGGTAATAAATGGTCCTACTCACTCTAAAAATTTCTTATGAATGTTTGGAAACACAGCACTAAAACAAAGGGCTGAAAAATTCATACATTATTCTGTATCAATATTATACTTTGCACAGTTCAACATTTGCCATACGTAGCTACCTCCACAAAATTCTATATGTCAAAGCATTGCATAAATGTGTACAATTTTCACAGTTTTCTGGATATTTCATTTTGGATAGTGTATTTTTGCATTTCATGCATCTTAATGTGTTTCCAAACAGTCCACTTTTGTCATCAAAAACATTCAAGTGTCCTTAATCCCATAACATTTTAAATGAAAGGATGAAAATATGTTTACCGGTGATATTTTGCAGACCTAACCCAAACATTTGGTCAGTCAGTATAATTTGAAATTTGTCTTTTTTTTTCTTTTCTATTGTTATTGTGATTTGCCTTATTCTTCAAGTCAAAAGTCTTTTCAAATATCAACTTTTGCATTTTAAAATAAGGGTAGTTTTATTTAACAATTGCATTTGTAATGCTTTCCTTTAAATCACAATAAGTTTGGACGATAAGGCCAAAAATTTTTAATATTATTTTCTAGATTTTAAACACACACACACACACACACACACACACACACACACACACACACACACACACACACACACAAACAAACAATTATAAATGCAACACTTGTTTTTGCCCCCATTTTGCATAAGCTGAACTCAAAGATCTAAGACTTTTTTATGTACTCAAAAGGCCTATTTCTCTCAAATATTGTTCACAAATTTGTCTAAATTTGTGTTAGTGAGCACTTCTCCGTTCTCTTCATGGATGACTCGTGGTTTTCACTGTACAGGGCAAGAGGCAAATGGTGGTCACTATTTGGACTGGTTTTTGGATCCCTCCCCAGACCCCCAATACCATAAAACCTTTTTGGTGTGGCCTTTTATCGTGGCCGGCCTAAGGCACACCTGTGCAATAATCATGCTGTCTAATCAGCATCTTGATATGCCACACCTGTGAGGTGGATGGATTATCTAGGCAAAGGTGAAATGCTCACTAACAGATTTTGACAGATTTGTGAACAATATTTGAGAGAAATAGGCCTTTTGTGTACATAGAAATGAGTTCAGCTCAAGAAAAATGGGGCAAAAACAAAAGTCAGCCTCTGACTTTACAATGTGTGAAAAACCGGGGAAAAAGGACCATTGAAGCTCTGTGACAGAGATAGACAATCAACCGTGTTGATGTTAAGGTTCCCTCACTTTCTGTAGTAACCTGCCTGGTGAACTGAAATTCTTTTCATAGCCAGGTTACATTCTTACTTCTTTTCTGAGAGAAAGTTTGGGGGGGGAATGATGAGCCCATACTTTTAAGTGTGTTGCTTTTGTACTTTTGCCACTATGGTAGAAGCAGTAAGTTTGAAAGTTCAAGTGATCCACATATTTTTAATGGGGTCTTATTTATTATTATTATTAAAAAATTTTTTCAATTAGACTACCCAGGACTGAACCGGCACTTTCTGGTTTATTTCTGTATTGTTCAGTCATAGCTCATAACCCAAACATCATATTAGCCTTAGTATCTGTGTACTGTTTATGCTGTCAGTGAAGATAATCTGCTGAAAAGGTACTAGGCTTATTGTCCAGAAAATACCATTTAATGCTGGTAAGCTGGTTATTAAGGGTGGCTCAAACTGCTTTATGCACTGGGTGTTTTCATATTTACCCGATTCTTTACAATGGTGGTCTTTTTCAACGCTGTTTTTGTTATTTCCTGCAGTTAATTTAAGGTGCATAGCACAGCCCATTAGTTACAGCACAAGTGTTAAACAGTATTAAAAGTATTGTACGATATTTATATTGCATTCGGGGTTTATTTGTGCTATGCTTTTGTACTTTTTAAATGATGTGTATAATTAAAAGTGCTATGTCACATCTGTTTTGTATTGTCTTCTTTTAACGACATTTCACACAGAATTAACTTTACATGAACAGTGTAGGTCAGAATGTAGATGTGAAGTTGAAGGCAGGTTTAAAAAAAATATAAAATTCATATGGTTTTGAAAAAGAAACATCTATTTAACATGTGCAACAATGTTATAAAAAAAAAAAATAGAAAACACACTTCAGACTGAAGCCTTACATAAACAAATATTAGTTATGCCTGTTGATTTTAAATCATGTTTTCCATTATAACACCATCACAAATAATACATTCAAAGAAATATGCACATTTAGATCAATAAATAAATATAATTTATATATCATTAACATATATTGTTACATTTTCAGAGAAAATGACAAATGTGATTAGACTATTACAATACTAAAAACAAAGATATTAAGACAATCTTTTAGATGTCTTTTTTATTGGTGGTGGATTATACCAACTCTTCATCTATGTTACTTGTCTGCAATGCCAATGCCCTCTGTCTCTCACCCTTTGTACTGCTCTGCTCTGTTGTGCTTTGCTACGGCTTGTCTGGAAATTCTTAACAACTCCACTCATACCTAATTTTCCTCTAAGCCTCTGCCTTTTCTAACAATGAACAGTTTTTAATCTGTAAAAGAACTGTGTTTGAAATGTGCTCTTGTTTTCCTTGCCAACTGCACTGTTAATCTTTTTTTCTGTAATTTGATGAAAATCTTTTAATTTCATTTCTTTCAGGGACTTGCATGAACAGATTTTCATAAACAGCTCTTAGAGAGTGTAATTTCCGCTCTGCTGTACTTTAAAACCTCAGATAAATAAACATCACGTTAAGCATCAAGTGCTTTTCCTTTATTCTTTTACTCAGTGAAGTCTTCAACACAAAACATTTCTATTAAACCATTATATGCATTTATTCAGATTGATGAGAGTAAAAAAATACACAAATACTTTTACTTTCATGATTTATTTATTTATTTAATTAATTTTGCAATAGACATTCCAGTGTAAAGTCTTATGTGAATCTTAACACCTTGTCTGTGTCCCACTACAGGATTCTAACTGGACATCTAGTAGTGCATTTATGAACAGGTGAGTGGCTATTGTATGACACCTCTGAAGCACACCCCATAGGTCTTCACAGAGTGTATATCCACTTACACTGACACTCCATTGGGAGCCTACAGGCTAAAGCTCATAAATTTAGTATGTCAGTTGTGTACATGATGGGTGGCTTGGGTCCTGATTTGTCTGAAAGTCATGTGGTCACAACATCAAAACTGTTTGGTGTCTCAAATTAAGATTGAGGCCAAATTCACTTTTTTTTTTAACAAACTCTACGTCTATAAGCACACATCACTCGAAATAATTTTCTTTGCTATAAAGAAATGGAAATCTAATGAAATATATTTATTTGTGTTTTATTTTTTAAATCAAAGTTCATATACTAAAAACCAACATAATAGTAATCGTAATTAGCCTTCATATGCAGGGCATGTATATAGATCACTATAATGAAATCCTATAATGTTTTACCATTAGTTATCCTGACAAATTGTCTTGAAATTCAAGTTGTTGTTTCTTTCTTCATTGACACACTTGCCTAAAAAAATAGTTCGGTTTTTTTTTGTGTTTGTATATCTATGTATAGAGCCAACATAAATGTAAAAAAAAAGATGTTTGAAGATAGAAAGAGCGAGAGATGATTCTCATTTTTTAAACCATTTCTATTGTTGCTTATATGTATTGCTTTTTCTGGCCTGTCTTTATTAGGTACAGCACAAGAGCAGTCCGAGCCTGGTCATTCTCTCAAGCGGTAAGAACCTCTGTTTCTCTGTAGTATTAATGATTAGGCATTTCACTTTTCTCCATGAGATACAGATATTTGAGGTATATATTCCTATACCTTAGATATTTTACATGATATGTAAATTTTTCATCAAAAACAGATATATATTGATGGAAAATAATATTGCTTTTCATTTTCTCCTCACCTTTTCAGTAAAGACACTTACCAAAATTCTCAATACTCAAAACAATTCTATATCCTAATCTACGTATTCTGTTGTAAATAACATACATTACTTACAAATTTCTCACAGTTTTAGAATGGGAATATTTCAAGTGTTTTTGAGTGAAAAGCTTTGAGAGCATGGCAGGTGTTGATCTCAAATTTCTTATGTGTGACATTTACATTTAACACAAGACCTTCTCAATTGCTTTCCCACGGTTCCCTCACCACTTTGACCCACTCGGTTACTCTCCAACACAGTATACTGTGTCTGCCATGGGATATGAATTGAATTGCATATAGATTCAGAGTGTTAAGCCTTCTTTCCAAGCACAGCTAATATCCTAGTCAGGATATAATTTTACTATAGAAGAGTGACTGTTCTTGTGCAATATGATCACTATCATGATCCATCTTTGTATTAGGTCATTTGTGCACAGTTTGAGGATATGTGTTATAGTTTAATTTCTTTATATTAATTGTCCTTTAGAGCACTCTGAGAAGTAATATGTAAATATCAAGAATTTACTAGAATATATAAAGCTATGTGGCCCATAAATTACCATAAACAGTGGCTCATTGGCATATAGGAAGCCTATATAAGAATATAAGACTAGAGAGTACCATGAAACACTGCAACATATATGCCTGATATCTCTAGTTCAGCTTTAGGCACATATATGGATAGACAAAGTGTGGCCTCTCTGCATTTTGTCCTGGAGCAAAAAAAACACTTAATAATTACCATGATTGGACTATTTTGCATTTTTTTCTGCATATTTTGCAATCCAACTTCCCATGAAATCCACCAAAGCCAGTATGGGGAAGTGAATGATGAACATTTTTTGAACATGTAAATTCAAGTGCATGAGCATCGTCACGAAGATGGACAGTGGTTAAAAACAGGCACGAGGCAAAAGGCACATGGAATGGGTCATTTGATTAGCTTGTGTCCAGCGTAATTGTGCAAGTGTTTTTACTTCTCATTATGATACTTAAAAAGAAGATTAAGAAAGATGTGACATTGTTATCATCAGCATTCAGTCATTTTCATAGCATATGTGCAAACATTGTCAGCACTGTTTTGGCTACAGCTCCAACAGTCTGCTGATAAGAATTTTTAAAGAATGTAAATAAAGTGCGCTTCAGTTCAGTGAGGCATGAAGATTTTGAGACATGGTCTTTAACAAAGCTGCCTTTTTAGAATATTTTATTATCTTAGTAACTGCTTAGTCCTGCTTAGGATTGCAAACGGATCTCAAATGGTATCAGGAACATTGGGTGTGAGACAGGAATACACCTGACTGGGATGTCAGATTATCACAAGGCACCATGCATTCACATTTATATACTGATTTAGTGTGGTCAACATATTGCCCTTTTCCGAAGACCCAAAGAAAACTCGTATGGGGATATGGGGATAAGGGGAGAGCATAGAAAAGAAACTCCATGCAGACAGTAATCCGAGCTCAGGACTGAACCACGAACGATGTGATGGGGCAACACAGTTCACCAATTTCCTGCTTAATTTGGTGTAAGATGGTGTATTGGTGAAAAATGAATGGTCATGTAATACAATAAGTCGGCTTTTGAATTGCTGTTCTCATTTAAGGATTATTGATGGCAATATAATATATTTGAATGTGTATATACAGTAATCTCCGCTTTACCACGGTTTGAATCTCGTGCCCCCAATTTATCGCGGAATTGCATTTGCCACATAACAAATTTGTTTAGCTGATTTTCCCGGTCTCTCACGGATAGCACAATAGACCAAAACACTTACAGGGAATTGTTTTGTTAAAGTTTTATGTTAAAATAATGAAATTTATTAATAGAAATATTATTTTTAATTATAAAACAATTTTTAATTATAAAAAATTTAAATTACAGTAGAGTACTGTATGCATAAAAAAGCATTTTTTGGGTGGCCTCCGTTTATTGTGGTTTTTCGTTTATCGCGGCCAGTTTTGGAGCGTAACCAACACGATAAACGGTGGAATTACTGTCGTATTTTTATCAATAAGTTACCACACTAGGGATATTTGAATTTATCCTAAAGTATCAGTACTTACAATACTGGTGTTGGAAAAAGTGTTTAATATTTATATTTGCTTTACATGAATAGGAACTAATTGTTCTCACTGGGTCTCCATTCATAATACAAACAAATGAGCATTCTGTCTCTCAGTATTGTGTTTTTGGATCACTGCATCATCTGTACTTTCAAAAAATAGATTTATTTATTTTTTAAAGTAGGACAGGTAAGCCATCAAAAAAGAATGAATGACATTCTCTTGTTTTTCCCAAAAAGCAGAAGAAAGGTAGTTTGAAAAACGGAATATTCAAATATGTTTTAAAGATATGTAGCCAAAAGAGAAGTGCAATCTATTGTAGTGTATATGACTAATGATGGCTTTAAAAAAAATGTGTATTGGTATCGACGATACTGGTACTGAAAGTACTTAATATCGAAAAGAAAGTAAGAAGTATCACCCATCCCTGTGCCACCCTTTTGCCTTTATTCCTCTGGCCAACTTCAGCTTTTTCCCTCCTTAAAAACAACAGCTCTAGCGACACTCCGTGGCTAACCACGGAACTACAGTTCTAAAGTGAGCAGCTTTAAATGGCAGGTCACGTGAATGGCTCGAGAACTTGGAAGGCCATTCGTGTTATGTAACACTTTCTTTTATTTTATTATAACAAAACAAATACAACAGTTATCGTGTAATCTCTTTCTTCAATCCCAGTGGTTGATATGCTCTGTAAATTCCTCCGCCGTCTCCAGAATATTTTTGTTTTCAAAAAAGAGGGTTTAAACCCAAAACTGCGATCAGTGAAAACCCAAATCAAGGTAGGCTTCATTCTGGTTAGGAAGTTACTTGAAAACGAGAAAAGGAAAAAACAAGGATGAATCCTATTTGGTGTGCGAGATAACGCTGATTGGAAACATGGCGCTTTTTGAAAGCCGCACGCTGAAAACAAAGCCGTTCACTTTCACAGTTCCTCTTTTTTCCGTCAAAAAAAGGGGGGTTAAATGTCAGTCACACACCTGTAGATATCGAATGACTAAGGAAATGCGCGCTTGTGTGTAACGCTGGGCGGGTTTTTTTGTCTGTAACCACATTAATGTGATAGTAAGTAACGCACATCCTCCTCATTGTGCATGGTGGCGGTGTGGCTGAGCGGCGCGTGCTTGTTTCCATGAAGTTCTTGTGAACATAAACCCAGGCCAGAACAACAACAATTTGGACCTTTCAGTATTTGTTGTTTTTTTGCGTAACGCATCAGGAGAACTTTTCACAAGTGGGTTTGTGACACTTCATGCCTCTAGAGGAGAATGTTTCATAGAGACAAACCTGAATCCTGTAGAGGTAAGTGTGCAGTCAGCAAAGGGGTGGTGGTGAGGAGCTGTTGGTTGGACTTATGTAACCTGTGTATACTTTATGGTATACTGTACAATGCACAGAAAAAAAATCTGTTTTATTCAATATTATACTTCACATTATTTGGAATTGTATTGCCAGTTGAATATTGTCCTTGTCCCCCTGTGATAGTTTGTACTTCTGCAACTGGCAGCTCAGTGTTAAAAAAAGAATCTATTGTTAGTAAGACTGATACCTTGTTTTTTTTTTTTTTTTGGGAACATTGGTAATTTCTGTGTGCTTGTAAAATCATCATGGACATTATTTACTGGTACTTGGTTAAACGAATATGAGCGTGACATACATTTTTCCAAATTTTATAGTCCCATATATATTTGTAATTTGTTCTCTTCAGAATCGTTTCATTCTGATTGGAAGTGCTCTAAACCTTCGAACTGAATTTATACGTTGCATCAAAAGGAGGAACTGAAACGAGTTGAGGAAATTGAGTAATAACACCTCCTTCCAGTAGCATTAATAAATGCAGACTTTAAAGCCTGTTAGGCTGTAGCGGTTTCACACGTTTGCCTTTTCGTTAATATGTCACAATCTACTCTTCAAGAACCCAAGGTAGGGTTTATTTTCATTGCTCCCATGTCATAACTTATGCAAATTTCAGTGTTCCTAATGTACCTACGTTGGGAACAGTTGTAGGAAAAGAATGAGAACCAGTTCGAAAGGTCTTAGGTTCGGCTTGGGAAACACTTTCTTAAATATCAGTGTTTAAAAGTAAATGTGCATGTTTGGGAAGTAGGCTTAGTCACCATGATCATTGTAAAACTGAATGACGTATGACACGCCTTTTTAAAAAGAAATCTGCTTATAGGTTTAGACTTCAGCTTGGTTCTAATTTTAAGGCGACATAAGCGAGCAAAAACAACAACAACAACCAAAAAGCTTAATCAATCCTACTTTAGTGTAGCTTTCATGTGGTGCATTTCTTTCAGTGCAGCTTTTCTCTCTGTGTGTGATGTCACTTCCCACCACTTCCCTGAGAAAAGCATGTTTGTGGTTTCAGCTGCGTTTCACATTTCACTTCTTTAGTTTGTGTATTACACTTATAGACTGGTTGTTTTTGAGATTCTGTGATTTATTTGTTGAGTTAAGTTGCTGAATGTGATTTATGTTCCAGGCCTCTTTTCCCATCTCACTAACCCCTCGAACAGATGTTGATGAATACAACCCTGTAAGTACACTAACAGTCTTCATATCCTCATGTCTTGTTTAGCATTTTCTTAATACCAGGCATCAATAGATGAAAATACACTTAGAACCAATAAGTCTATCAAATCATGAAGGTGTTTCCTTCGTTGTTCTGATGACATATAATTTATATATTAATATCTCCTTTCGATACATTAATATTGAAATAATGCCGGCCTTTTGAATGTGTGCATCTATTTGTAGGTGTCCCTCCGACACAAGTCTAAGAGGAAGACTCGAGGTAGGCAAGGAATCACTGGTTGCCAAACCTGCACAATTACTCAATATTGATGTAGAAAAAAACGGTGTCTAAAGTGATTTGTTTTGAACAGACAATGCAACAATGAGCAGAAGGAGGGTTTCCGTGAAGGACCTGGACCCAGTGGACCACCAGGGTTGGCTCTACAGGAAGAACGATGGGAAAGGGTTCCTGGGCATTAAGTGGAAGAAGTACTGGTTTGTTCTGAAGAAAACCTCACTTTATTGGTACCACAACCAAATTGTGAGTGCACCCACTAACATAACTCAACTTCACTACATGTTCATAATATTACAAACTATTTTTTTTCCTTTATTTCCTCAGATTAAAAGCTTTATATACAGTATGTTATATATATTTTCCTCTGTTTCATAGGCTGATAAAGCAGAGGGTTACATTAACCTGACTGATTTTCTGATTGACCGGGCAATGGAGTGCAAAAAAAAATAGTGAGTATCTTTTATTGTCGTTTGTGTCCTTGTTATCAAATTAACAGGAAATGTATACAGTAAATGCTCATTTTCAGGCTCTTAAATTTCTTAAGGCTCTGATCTAGTGACATGAAAGATTTAAGTTTCGGAACATAAGCATCCTAGTTAGAATCAGGCCTTGCCTGCTGGTTTTTAAGTTGTAATTTGTAATGAATAAAATCCTAATGATTTAATGATGGTGATTGATGGTTATTAATGGAGAAAGACAGCTGCTAAATGGCTCCACAGACTTACTAAAATAAAGAGGACGTGTCATGCCACATCAGTCATTTTCTGTAACACTGTTTTGTGTTTTTACTCCAGTGCTATAAAAGCATGCCACCCAAAGGTCAGAATTTTCTACTTTGCTGCTGAGAGTCATGAGGAGATGAACATGTAAGGTTGCTGACAATACATTTGAATTAAGCACTTTATTTTAACATGACCTTTAGTAAGAGCTTCCTGCCCTGCTGTGTCTTTCAGATGGCTGAATAAGCTCGGGCTTGCATCCATAAAGTATGAATTCACAGAGAACCATCAGGCTGGTAAGTCCTCATGTGACTATGACTCAAATTGCTGAGCATGCTCCATCAAGTTCCAGCTCTGAAGTTGTAACTTAATATATGTGTATTTTGTGTTTGTGTTTGTGGGAACCTTAGAATGCTATAGTGAATCTAGTGATCATGAGGAGGCTGAGTCCACTGAGGCACCCCCTCCACCCTACTCTGAGCTGCTGAACCAACACTCGCACAATGTGAACAGTCCACCAGAAACTGGACTGCCGGTGAGTTCGACTTTTTGCATAGTTCTCTATGCTTTGTAGAAACTTAATCGATTTAAGTAAACAGCAAAGGCCATGACTTTAAGTAAGAGATGTTTCATACTTTTTTTCTGTTTCAAAGTGTGTCATTGCAAGACATAATGCAATGGCTGCTATGACCAACATAGTGGGTGGAGTGATATTTTTTCCACTACACTAACAGGAACAAATGGATAGATGTTATTGCACTCATTCAAATTTGAATTCTAATTCATTGGGACTTGTATGGTAGACAGTCTACACAAACTGCTAGGATTAAGTGTAATAAAAAATTTTGAATCCTTCTGGAAGGAGATGCATATTTATCATTTAAGGAAGAAGTCTTTAAGTGTTATCATATTATAACAGCCAGTAAGTGGTGATCAGGACCATTGAGAGAAAAGAGAGAGGACTTGTAAGGAAATGACTGCTTAGAGCTATTTTTAAAGTATGTGACTCCAGGAAGTGATACCACTAATGTTTTCATGGAAGTTCCATAACAACTATAAACGATTGTAAAGAATGACTTGTTTGCAAATAACTTGCAATATAGTATTATACTACTTTACCGTGGTATAATTGAAATAAAACATTTTGTGACATTATTGTAATAATAATAATAATTATTATTATTATTATTCAACTTTGGGCTGATAACAGCATCACATGACCCCATCAGGAATTAGTTTAATAGCTAACAGTCTGCAATAGAACCATAAAATATAATGTATATCCAGGTGCTTGACTTTGACCTCAAATACTAAATATAATCTCACGAATGAAAAGCTCCATCAATATCCTAAGTGGGAATCACTTCAACCTTTAAATGCCAGGAAACATTGTGTAGATCTTAGTAATGTGATGAATCTGTTAGTTTTCCCCTATTTGACTATTAATTGCGAAGAACAGGGTTTCAGGTTCAATTGCGTTTGCCATACAGGTATCCTTTGTAGCATAGTGAGTGTTATTGTCACCTTTACAGCTTCAGGGTCCGCAGTTTGATCCTGAGCTTAGGCCATTGTTTTTGGAATTTTCTTCCCCTGTTTTCCTTTCATGTCCCAAAAACATGTTCGGAGTTAGATTTAATACAGAAAATTTACCCTAGGTATGAACAAGTCCGGTTCCCTGTGATGGACAAACAACCATTTTTTTTGCTGTATTCCTGCCGCCAACCTGTTCTTGCGTGTCACCAAGGGCCTTTAAAGGATTAAGCAGTTATGTGTCTTTCCCTTTCAAAAAACTCCCCTTTCTTTCACATTTTACCTCATTCTATCTTTCCATACTCTGAAACGAAGCTTTTTATAAATGCAGCCATTAAAACTGACACATTATTGCTCACACACACACACACACACACACGTCATAATGCAATGGGCAGGGTTAACAGTATGTTCCCCATTTTTTAGGAGAGTCTTCCTCCTCCATACTCATCGCCTGTGCCCAGTGAGGTTTCGCCATCCTCTCCAGTAAGCACTATGACATCTCAAAGCTCCATGTCCTCTCTGGCCAAACAGCGCCAGTCCTGGCTCGACCTTGTCTCCCAGGCTGGACCTACTACTACAGACAACGTGGTGTCCATTGCTCAGGTTCACACACAAGGAGACAAAGCAGAAGAAGTACCACACTGCAGTGTTGCTGCTATACTGGGTCAGGAACCCAGCACCAGTGTAGAGCTCACAAAGCAAACTTCAGTTCATTCCGGATACAACCTGAGTACACAAAACTCCAGTAAGCATAATTAATGATTATATATGCTCATGCACAAGCCAGCCATGACATTCCTGAATGCTCATGGTGAATTTATTTTTGCAAATTTTGTGTGTGAGAGAGAGAGAGAGAGAGAGAGAGAGAGAGAAATACTGCAGACTATTAACTGGTCGAAGATAATAATCTTGATGGTGTAAAGACCTGATATCGTCATATTATTTTGGTTTAATTTTATGTCCTTTACCTTCATTCATTTTCACTAATAGCAAAATAATCATTTAAACTCTACCCTGAAATTGTGTACTCTTTTGTTGTAATATTTTACTACTATTGGTCCTTCTCTAGAAACAGACATCTAGTAACCATCAGACGTTAATGTTCAGATTCATTCACACGCCAGTGGTCAAAATACAAGAATAAGTTTGGTTTAGCTATTAAGCGCTGTGGTGCTGTGCAGAAAAACACTGTTAGTGTTACTATAAATGTTTACTGACATGACACTCGAATCTTCAATGAGTTGTTTGGCTTAAATAAATCTAAACATTCTTTTTTTTGTTGTTTTTGGATTTGATTTAAAGAGAGTGAGGAAAGCAGTAATGATGAGATGGAGAAATTGTACAATGATCTAAAGAGGGCAAGCCTTTCTCCAATGGGTGAGCGGAGGCCGTCATCAAAGCGAGAATTCAGAGCTTCCTTTATAAAACGCTGCAAAAACCACAGAGTCAATGAGAAATTACATCTCGTCCGAGCACTCAGAAGCACACTGAAGGTTAGCATCTTATCAGATATGAATCATCTCATTTTAGTTTCAAAATTACATAAGTGTGATCTTTGTCTTGGCTCTAGGCTAAAGAGGCGGATTTGCTGACTCTGGATCAGGTACTGGCTGACCCCGTGCTCACAGCCAGTAAATTCCGACAGTGGAAAGTGTCAAACACGGTTTTGATACAGGAAATGCATGCAAGAAATCCTCCTCAGACCGACTCCACAGAAGCCTCTGATTTAGCAGCTGCTGTTCCCCCTTTAACAGAAACTTGTCTTTAGACAGACAACAAAAACGCAAACATGGTTCGGAAGAATGAGCAGGCCACAATGGACCCAAGTCAGAAACGTTTCCCAATTTGACACATGCAAAGCACGTAGTTTAAAAAATGGAATGACTTGGCACATTAACTATTTTATCTATTTTGGTTTACTGTTGTTTAGAACCATTAGTGTCTCGCACCAGTGCTGGAGCATCTGCTACTACTGTTGTTAGGTCATACCGGAGAAGTGTTTTTATTATCTCCTGATAGGACAAAATCCTGAATTGTTTTTTTTATTATTATTATTTTATTTTTTTTAAAGCATGTACAGTTTTAAAATGTGTTTTTTGTAAATTTTTGCTCACATTCACTTTGGCATAAATTGTATATTTCCATTTTAGTGAAATAAGAATAAACACATGCTTAAAGTGAAAAGTTTTGGGGTTTTTTGCCTTTAATATTCAGACTTTGCTATGGTCCGATGTTTCATTTTCAGTTGCTTTTGGATATTCATGCCTCATGTTTCCACTGGTGCAAGCACTTTGATTTTCAATCTACACTCTATACCTCATAATAACAAAGCAAACAACACATTTGTATTAATGTTGCAAATATATTAAAAAGAAAAGGTTGTATAACCCTGACATAAGCATTCAGACCCATTGCTACAAAGGAAACACCACAATTCTTAGGATTATCTAAGATTTTATTCATGTCATGTCCTCACCTTTTAAAAGGTAGCTAATAATAAGAAAAATGAATAAAAGGATCTACTGAGGAAAGCATGCACTCCATCCTATAGTGAATTTCTACATCAAAATTAGTAAGGTGTTTCCCCATCTCTATAACCTATATATCTACTCTTAAGTAAGCAAATCAACAGCAAGCATATAGATAAAGTGTACATTAAAATGCTTTAGTTTATAGTTGATTTAAAAAAAAAAAAAAAAAGGATAGAGTTGGTTGTTGAAAGCCATGAAAGGGCGTGTTTGATTCCATTATATTTCCACTAGGTGGCAGACTCATGCTGTGAGGAATCAGTACATGTAGAAGTTGTAGAGTTGTGGTCTGAACTTTACAATTAATTATGTACTTGAAAGTTGTCAGCATTGCTTGGGCTTGTATTTTATTTGCATAAGAAACATTGAGATTTGCTGTTGGCAGACAGGTTAGCAATCACTGACTAGATAAAGTTTGCTAAAGTAATTTGACACAAGTGCAAGTAAAAACAAACCAGAGTAGTGTTCATTAATCTCTGCCACACATGCATCAGAAGTAGGAATGTGGATGTGCTAAGACATGTTTTTGCGTGTCTCTTTATATAAGAAAAAGCTTTTTAATGATTAAAAAAATAAACAAACAAAAAAAAGTAGATGCTGTAATCCGCTGGAGTGTGCCATATTGTTCTCATCTCTTCTTCAGGAGTACATAGTAAGATGCAGCCACTAAAACACATTTCATGTAGCAGGAAAGAGATTATTAATGACAATCACAGAGTTGGAAATTTCACCTCAAAATCATTCATGAATATTAACACTGATTCATTAAAAGGACATACCTCATGCTCTTTGAGGAGCATATATTGTCTGGCAGCAAGTTTTTTGAATATTTCTATTACACAGAGAAAACAATATGCAATGTTTGTTAGGTTTGTTTGCTTAAGAAATAATAAAACATGTATGATTAGGAAAGTGTACTAAATTGATTTTTGGTTCCTTTTTCGATAGATGTATAACTGGTCTTTACTCTGATATATAAAGTATAACAGTGTTAAAAAAAAAAAAAAATTCCAAGCTTACCAGTCATGCAATCTAGACGCAGAGCCAGAAAGATGAATCTCTCCAGAGTGATTCGCCCAGTGGAGTCAGCAAAACGCAGGTTTATCAGTTTCAGCAAAATGTCACCAATACGCAATCCTAAGGGAGCACAAGGAACATGTCATCAATATGCAGGAGTTCCCATGTTTGAAAGTGCTCCTATATGAAATATTTGAGTTATTTATATCAATATAAATAAACCTTCATTAATGCAATAGAGCAAAATCTTTGCAATAACTATTTGAAGAAAAAAACATGAGAATTAACCTATTGCTTCCACTGCGTGCTGAAGCTCTATCAGTGACAGAATGCCATCTCTGTTGGTATCCTCGCGGAAGAAGATTTCCTGTAAAAAATAATAAGGATTTCAAGAATATACCTACCAGTATATTATATATATATATACACACACACTCACATGCCACTTTATTAGGTACACTTTACTAGTACCGTGTTGGACCCCCTTTAGCCTTCAGAACTGCCTTAATCCTTCATGGCATAGATTCAACAAGGTACTGGAAACATTCCTCAGAGATTTTGGTCCATATTGACATGATAGCATCACATCGACTGCACATCCATGATGCGATTCTCCCATTCCACCACATCCCAAAGGTGCTCTATTGGATTGAGATCTGGTGACTGTGGAGGCCATTTGAGTACAGTGAACTCATTGTCATGTTCAAGAAACCAGTCTGAGATGATTCGTGCTTTATGACATGGGTACACTGTGGTCATAAAGGGATGGACATGGTCAGCAACAATACTCAGGTAGGCTGTGGCGTTGACACGATGCTCAACTGGTACTAATGGGCCCAAAGTGTGCCAAGAAAATATTCCCCACACCATTACACCACCACCATCAGCCTGAACCGTTGATACAAGGCAGGATGGATCCATGCTTTCATGTTGTTGACGCCAAATTCTGACTCTACCATCCGAATGTCGCAGCAGAAATTGAGACTCATCAGACCAGGCAACGTTTTTCCAATCTTCTATTGTCCAATTTTGGTGAGCCTGTGTGAATTGTAGCCTCTGTTTCCTGTTCTTAGCTGTCAGGAGTGGCACCGGTGTGGTCTTCTGCTGCTGTAGCCCATCCGCCTCAAGGTTTGACGTGTTGTGCGTTCAGAGATGCTCTTCTGCATACCTCGGTTGTAACGAGTGGTTATTTGAGTTACTGTTGCCTTTCTATCAGCTCGAACCAGTCTGGCCATTCTCCTCTGACCTCTGACATCAACAAGGCATTTGCGCCCACAGAACTGCTGCTCACTGGATATTTTCTCTTTTTTGGACCATTCTCTGTAAACCCTAGAGATGGTTGTGCGTTAATATCCCAGTAGATCAGCAGTTTCTGAAATACTCAGACCAGCCCGTCTGGCACCAACAACCATGCCATGTTCAAAGTCACTTAAATCACCTTTCTTTCCCATTCTGACGCTCGGTCTGAACTGCAGCAGATTGTCTTGACCATGCCTAACATGCCTAAATGCATTGAGTTGCTGCCATGTGATTGGCTGATTAGAAATTTGCGAGTAGTTGGACCTAATAAAGTGGCTGGTGAGTGTGTATGTGTATATATATATATATATATATATATATATATATATATATATATATATATATATATATATATATATTACTGAGAGCTGCAAAGACATTCTGAATAGTTGGTAACCAAAGTCCACCTGTTTACCTTGTACAAATTAATTCTTTTCAACAGGTTGTTGATTTCCTCTGCACTGAGTGTTCCAGTCACTGAGTTCTAAAATATATTACTGTTAAGGAGCAACATGGTCCCACATGCAAGCTAGTTTTGTACAGTTTTAATAAATTCCAACTGACCTTAGCCAAAGAACATACTATTCATTACATTTGTATATGTTTACAGTTGTTTGCAGATGTTTACCCTGCAATAAGGATTATAGGATTATTGGTGAAATGGCTAAAGCGAAATAGGATACATCCATCATAGCAACAATGCTCTGGCAAACATCCAAGCTGAATCCTCCTGTGCTCAGCACACCACCTGAAAGTACAGTTCTTGATCAAGCAAACTGATGTCTGCAAACCAGGTTTACATCAGATATACAAACTAGGTTTGCACCACTAAGACCAGTTGCTCACCTCCAATGTAGTTCTCATTTAGAAATCTCTGAAGCTGCTCTGCGTTCATTTCCTGATACTAGAACAATATAAGAAATATAACAAACTTTCAGATATCTTTTTAGATACTTGAAAATATTTGAGATATATGTCAATTTTATTATTTATTATTATTATTAACCTTTTATTTAAAAAAAAAAGTACCGGTAAGATTTTATTTTCATTTTTGTGATATTTAATTTATCATTAAAGTCATATTTCATGTCCATATTTTGATTCTTTAATTTTGTATAAATTTGCATCATACAAATCTAAATCCACAATTCAAACTTTAAAAAAAAATACAAATAAAATTTTAAATAGTATAGTTACATGTTCAGATATTTGACGCATCACTTTCCCATCAGAGTCGAGTGTCGTAAAGTGTTCACTACAGGAAAAAAAAATTGGTTAGGAATGATTCATCCAAAATGAAAGCAATTTTATGTTCCAAAAGCCTCTCATTAAAGTTTACATTTGCATTTTGTAGATTAATTTATTATCCAGAGCAACTCATTGTGATCTCATATTTCTACAGTTGAGTAGTTAAGGCTTAAGGACCTTGCTCAAGGGTCTAGCGGTGGCAGGTTGTTTGTGTGGGAATTTGAATTTTCGCAACAGAAGTTCAACATATTAAACTCTGAGCTCACCATATTCATAAAATTTCATAACAATTGGTCAACAACTGAACAATATAAAATTTTCACTGTATTTCACATACCCTGTGTGGGTTTCTGTCTTTGAACAGAAGCCCAGGATGAAGGAGGCTGTTTTATTGGGCCTAGATGTATATGGCACAATGACATATTCTCCTGGATCCAGTTTTACATAGTCTGTAATTTCACGTGGATTAAACAGGGATTTAGAATCTTTGGTGGCATGCACCAGATTACTGTAGGAAGATATGGATCCCCTTCTAGAATCTATCATCTGCAGGAGAAGAGAAAATATACAAATATATACTGATACTGTATTATTAGCCAGAGTTATATTATTAGCAGACTACCATAAAATCACTGTACCTCTGTTGTTCTCTGAAAAAAAGAAAAACGAAAAGAAAAATTTGAGAACACAGACATTGAAAGGACAATCATAAAAAAAATTAATAAAATGTTTACAATTCTCACTAGCCTTGAAAATGCTGAAACCAAGGGGAAGGTTTCTGGTAAGACGTCTGTTTCTCTGATCAGGTATTTGCATAAGAGACACAAGCATATTTGGCCCTTGGCTTGTTGCTGGTTCACAGGCCTTGTTTATATCTGTGATCTTGACCAGAAACTGAGGGTTGGACCAGAAAGTGTCTAAACAGATTACAATGATAAAAATGTTACTTATAAATGTGTCACATCTTCTACACAAACATACTTCTAAAATACTAAACAAAGCTGTGCCTTTTGAACAAGTTTTACTATATAGCTAGCTAGCTTACATGAGCTTTCCATTTAGTGAAATTAAATACAAATATACAGTTTACATTTAACTGCCTTTTTTTAAAAACTTTACTGGGTTGGTTTTAAACATTTACAGCTTTTAAGCATAATGATTTGTCAGGAAGACAGCATATAGTAATTACCTTTATACGCCATGCAGCCACCAGCTGAGCTGCCTGCTAGCCAGCGACCTTCATGCATTACTAGGTTCCAGTGGCTTTCAGAGGAACCATCCAGAAATGCACCTGAGTAATTGCAGATATCCAACTGACAGTAGCACTTGCAGAAATCCTCCATAGACATCCTCAAATCAAAATAAAGGCACATATTAAAATCCAGCATGCAGTGTTTTGTTTTGTGTATAAAAAAAAGAGTTTAAAAATATTTTTTGTGTTTCCTACCAGAACTCTCCATCTTCAACAACATTTGTGTACTTTTTGCGCTCTTCCTCACTAATGGTCATCCATGTTTGTGATCTAAATGCGTAACAGAGAGCAAATAGGTCGTGAGTTAATGATTTGAAACTATGGAAATATTTGACATGCCATATTGAATTATAATTACACTGTTCTATTGTTAACTATTTGAAGCAGAGAATTTTTTTTTAATATAACTTTTTTACCTATCACTCCAGTTTCCATTCCATTCTGTGTTCCCCCAAGGGTTGAACAGCCTTACCAGTTGAACCTGATTGCCATTGCTTGTCACCTGTTTGAAACACCCAGGGCATTATCTTTTAAAACCTCAGACTTTTGAAGTTGGTTCAAAGAGTTTAAAAGGTAAATAATAAATAGGGCATTCTTAAATTAAAAAACGAAACAAAGCACATGTTATCTTATTGATGTATTTTGTAAATAAACATTTAAAGGTACTGAGGCATTAAAAATGTCAATGTCTTTAAACTTATAAAATCAAAGAACAAAAAAGAGAAAACAACATAAAATTAAACAATAGAAAAATAATTTGTGATGCACAATAATGCCATATAATCAGTCTGGCTAATTTGAACGTTTCACACTTTAAATAGGCATTATCTTTCATGGGCCCAAAGCAGTTCCAGCATGACAATGACCCTGTGCACAATGCAAGGTCTGTAAAGACAAAGTCTGCCATGGTTGTTGTGGAAGACCCTGAGTGGCCTGCACAGAGCCTTGACCGTAACATATCTGAACTAGTCATGTAGCTACCGGTGGGCCTGGATGGGTCTGGGTCCACCTTAGTCAGGCCCATCTATTTAGGTGCCTCACAAGGTAGCCTATTCATTGATGAGTGAATTCTGTTGCAATAATCAAACTACTCGACCTATAAAAATAAATTGCATTGTTTCTTGATTCTTGTTTGCTACATAATGATGTAGATATGTTTTTGTGAGATATGCTGTAGCGCATTTTGCAGTCAGATTGTGAACAGCCCCTTTCCGCTTAGCTACAGCAGAGATTGCTTTGACTACAGCGAGGCTTTTATACATGCCTTTACATACTAGGGATTTTCTGGCACGTCATAAGCTCATTCTTTGATGAGTCCGTTTTGGACTCTGAGCACCCTAATTCTACAAGTATGAATGAAACTTCCTCTCCCTCCCCCTTCACATGGAGCACATTTCACAAAGGGCCACCAAAGTTTAGCTAAAAACAGAGCAACTTAATAAAGTTTGTGTAAATAAAAGATGTTGTGGGTGGCCACTAGAGGAAGAGAATTCAGAACTTCAGGAGCCATCAATCTCGAGAAGTCACCAAAAACTATCCAACTTCCTTTCAATTTATTTCCTTACTCTCTTTATTCTGTCATTTAGGAGAGAACTTGTGTTCTGATACTTCAGTAGTATTTTTTTTGTTTTAGACCCAAAAGGGGAACCCATCCTCATTTGGGTGAAAACAAAAAAAAAAACATAAAAAAGACATACCATGGTGACCCCTGTGATGGTGTAGGCATGACCTGCCACTAGGCCATTATCCTGCTTTACATTAGACACAGCCTGAAAAAGAGTTAAAGACACTAAGTACAGTATGCAGACATACCTTAAATCCCCTTACAGCCTAATAATATTTCTTAAATGCAATCATGCATAGATGTTCATGTTGCAGTAGTGAATAGTTTATTTACATTTCCAGGTGTACCACAGCCCATCAGTGAATTGGCTATGGCTGCTCGGTGCATCAGATCCCACAAAATTTTGGTGTTCTCATATTTAGGGAATAATGTCATGTGCACACCACCAGTAAAGTCCTTTAGGGCTTCCGATACCCAGCCAAATTTCATGTCTTCATAAGACCCACACACTCTAAAACAAATGTAAACGACACAGATCTTGGGAAATTCATAGCAAGTGCTTATGTCATGGT
This sequence comes from Silurus meridionalis, assembly GCF_014805685.1. NCBI lineage: Eukaryota > Metazoa > Chordata > Actinopteri > Siluriformes > Siluridae > Silurus > Silurus meridionalis. The sequence goes on along the minus strand of NC_060891.1, from coordinate 14,426,640 downwards.
ATTAGCAGATTGAGACTTACTTGGCATATGCCTTTTCCAATAGAGCAGGCCAAAATTCTGGAATTCCAGGACTTTGAGGAGTTTTAGGACTTTGGGGGCGTACAAAAATGAGTTGTCCATCAATGGTTGGCAGCTTGTCATCGATTACAACATCAACCCATTTTCCAAACCTCCAGAACTGTAAGAAAGAATGCAGTTACGATACTGAAAGCAGAGCAAAATATATATCAAATAGAGTGGAACGGTCAATTTAAATATATTTGAGGTAAATACTTGCCCTAAAGTGAAATATTCCTGCATAGTCTTTTTGAAATGACTGTCCAATTGGAAAAATCTTCTGCAGGATAGGCTCATGAAATGTGAGAGCACCAACTGCAGCTAGAAACCAGCAGTTTCCTTAAGGAAACACATAAAGTAAAAAACACATTTACTAACCCACTGGGGTTTAATGTATCATTGCATGGTATTTTATTTTGAGAGGTTTGTTTATATCTCTAACAGTTAAAGTAAAAAAAGTATTTAAAATGATTTTAAATAGAATCTCTATTAACATCAAAGATAGAAAAAAGATCAAAGATAAAAAAAATATCACTGATCAAAAGATGTCTACACTACAATGTGCACAAGCCTACAAATGGCACGCATTAATGAAATCTTACCCACTGCTCCCTGGGCAAAGTCAAACCTGGACACACCATCAACAATCAGATATGGATTTGAAACTAGTTGCTGAAATGAAAGCCAAACAACTAATTAACTAAATATTTATAGCAGCAGGTATCCAAAAATATCTTGAGAAGTTCCACATAACCTAACATATAGTCATATACTGTAATAATATTAACATATTACATGTTTATATATAATATAAGATATGAACATATAACAAGGGCCATATAATGTAAATACCAAAATCTGCAAGAAAGAGTGTAGTCAGTTATAGTAATTATTATTATTATTATTGTTGTTGTTTATTATTATAATTTTTTGCAGAACAGATATCAGTACAATTCTATAACTTTCACAGTTTCCCCAGAGAAAACAGCTTTTGCTGAAATACCGTTGGCCTCATCCATTCCACTTTAGCCAAATACTCAGGTTCTAACAAATTTTCTCCAATGGAACTGTTGTCAGGTGGGAACATGTCATCAATATATGTTTTTCTTCTAATTAAGAAATACTGGTGCAGCAACTCATAATCCTGGTCCAGGAATTTCTCAGGATTCTTAAGCGTGCCCAAACCATTGCTTTCCTGGCGCTCCTTTAAGATATCCAGACATACACCAGGAGCAAACATCTTAAGATGTGTTTGATCTGTTTAAAAAATTAAATAAATGGTTAATATATGCACTTTACATTTTCGAATGAACCACAAACAGAAAGCTGCTGACTCATCAAGAACAAAAAACAAATGAATAGCAAAAATGCAGCCTAAAGAATAAATGCTTTTGAACATGACATGTTGCAGCAATGCTACCACTACTTGCTAAGTAGAGGAGGGGTGAACAAAAAGAGGAGAAGCTAAATGTATACAAGAGAACTCACTGCAAAACAGTTTGAATAAGTGAGCTTCCACTACAAGTTTGTTCCTGGTGCTAAATTGTATGCCTGAAAAACTTGGTGGTGGAGGCATAAAGACAAGCCTTTATCCGAGTTTAATATGGAATTACTTATTTCAGTGACTACGAAACGAGAAGCACTAAGAAGTTCTATATGCAGAAGACAAAACGCTTTTATTAAAATCATAATAAAAATTTCAGTAAGTGGCAATAAAATGCAATACAAATATAAATGCAACCTAATTTGTCACTCACAAGTAAAAGAAAAGCATGTGTGTGCATATATTTAGATGTTAAAGACTAGCATTTAAAAGTTCATCTTCATCCTGCTTCAGACTAAAACTAGCAAACATTTATAAATTTCAAAAAATACTTTAAAATTTTTTATTTTACCTTAATGAGAGTTGACAGGTGGTAGTGAGATCTCACACTGAAAAAGTCTAACCTCGCATTTTGCTGGTGTGTCTTATAACATTTTTGTTTGCCTCGGGTGTTTTAAGGGTTGGGTTCAATGCTCCACCTATCTGCATATTTACCTGAGAATAACATGGCTTTAAACCAAAGGGTGCTTTAGGTGAAATCAACAAGAAGGGGCATGTCTAAATTTATAGGACACTGTCTACATGCAAAAGGTTACAGGAATGGATCTAAAAATGGAGAATCTTTTTCACATTGCAAAATGCCTCCTGGAGTTATTGTATTACCCAAAGTGCAAACAAATCTGTATTATGCGCATTACAAACCTGTAAATATTAAAGAAGGAAAAATAAAAAAGCAATAAATTGTGTAACCTTTAAAAACTATTATGTGGAGCAGTAGCAGTAGTAGCTGTAGCTGTGTATTTAGAGCTTTCTTTCATCTCTTTATTTAACACTTTATCTTGGTCAGAGTAGCTGAATAACCGGAATGTGTGACGCTAGTCAGGAATACAGTCAGGATGGGTGAATAGGGGCACTACGTTTTAACATGCACACATTCTTTTGTACTATTTACAGTTTAGCATACACAATACTACTAATGACATGTTCTTGGGATGTAAGACAAAACCAAGGAACCCATAGAAAACCCACACTTACCAGAGAGTACATTTACTGAAACTCCACATTGACAATAGCTTAAGTTAATGATTAAACTGAATTACTCTGGAGCAGTAACACTACACTCTACATCACCATTCCACAGTAAAATGTATCAAATAAAATACAGCAAACATAAAATTAGAGGCTATTAGATTTAAATGTGTGATTTTCAGTGTACAAAGTATTTCAAATAAATACCCTTTCCATGCAAGCCATTTTTCCCTGAGACTTGCTCATTGGATTCTTGCTGGGATATATTTTCCTAATTTGTGGTTGATTACATTTAAACCCCTTCTTCAAATTGTTATTTATATTGTTCTTCAATATCTCATGTGGATGATTGGGCAACTACTGCAGAAGTGAAAAAGGAGACAGCTAAGAAGGTACTTGGTGTGATATCTGGAAATAAAAAGGAAGACAAAGAGACATTGTGATGGAATGAGAAAGTGAAGGAAAGCATAAGGAGAAAGAGGTTGGCAAAACAGAATTGGGTTTCGCAGATAGATGAGAAAAGTAGGCAGGAGTTCAAGGAGATGCAGCAGCAGTTAAAGATGGATGTGGTGAAAGCCAAGGAAAAGGCATTTAATGATCTGTATGAGAAGTTGGACTCTAAGGAAGGAGGAAAAGGATTTGTGCTGATTGGCGAGGCAGAGGGACCGAGCTGGAAAGGATTTGCTGCAAGTTAGAGCAATAAAAAAATCTGCTGTAGATGGAAATGTGTTGACTAGTGAGGAGAGTGTGTTGAGAAGATGGAGGGAGTATTTTGAGCAGCTGATGAATGAAAAAAATGAGAGCGAGAGAAGGTTGAATCATGTGGAGATGATGAAGCAGGAAGTTGATAGTTTTTGTAAGGAGAACGCGAGAGCAGCGATTAAGAGGATGAAGAGTGGAAAGTTGGTTGGCCCAGATGACATACCAGTAGAAGCATGGAGATGTTTAGGAGAGCTGGCAGTAGAGTTTTTAAACAGATTGTTTAACAAGATTTTGAAAGGTGAGAGGATGCCTGAGGAATGGAGAAGGAGTTTGCTAGTACCTGTTTTTAAGAATAAGGGAGATGTGCAGACCTGCAGTAACTACAGGGGAATTAAGTTGATCAGTCACACCATGAAGTTATGGGAAAGAGTAGTGGAAGCCAGGCTGAGAGAAGAGGAGACCATCTGTGAGCAGCAGTATGGTTTCATGTCGAGGAAGAGCACCACAGATGCCTTATTTGCTTTGAGAATGTTGATGCTGAAGTATAGAGAAGGTCAGAAGAAGTTGTATTGTGTGTTTGTGAATCTATAGAAAGCGTATGACAGGGTGTCTTTGTGTGCATAAGCTTTGCATAACTGTTTCAACTGTGACACTGTATTTACTGGCAGGTCTTTACCCATGGAATTATTTAGACCTGTTAGGCTTATGCTCATGCTATTATTGTCTAAATATATAGTAGCAAACATTTAATGGGTGTAATTTTTTATATCAGCTGACTCTGATGTCTGTTTGTCTGTTTATTTTTCATGCCCATATGCTACAGTATATTTGTGCTTTACCATTAGATGGCTGTAAAGTCCCACTCTCTTACTTCTTAATTCAGCCTAATAATGTAGTATTTTCCTGATAAAAGAAATAAAAATGAGGCAACGTGTTTTAATTATTTTTAGCCTGGAGATTAAAAAGACTTTATTAAACTACTATATATTTGCTATATTGAAGGTTTTATTCTACCTTAATGTGAGATGCCATTAGTGGGATCTCACACCGAGAAATAATAGCTTCACTTTTTTATGCTGTCCTTTGTCCCTTTCAGCCTCATTTGTTAAAAGGATTGTCATCTGGCTTCCACATGTCTGCATATTTTCCTGACAGATTAATTGAAAAACCCCAGAGCACTTAACGAATTAGCAAGAAGGAACAAGTCTAATTTTACCAGTACAATGCATTTCATGACGCATTTTCTATGTAAATGCAAAGGTTACAGAAATGGAACAAAAAGTGTAATTTCTGTTTTTCATTGCTGTGAAATCCCATAACACATTAACTCATTAACTTGAGTTAATGTGTTACCCAACAAAAGGTTTCGGTGTCATCCACAAATGCAGGTTAAAGTTTTATCATGCAAAGAAAAAGCCATATGTGAGCATGATCGAGAAACCATTTAGGGCCAAAGCTCATTTAAAATAAACAGAGGCAAAGAGTGGAAAACTGTTTTGTGGTCAGATAAATCGAAATTTTTAATTCCTTTTAGAAGCCATGGAAGTAAAGAGGAACTAACTGCCTTAATATCATTGCTCAGTTCAAAATCCTTCACCTCTGATGACCTCTAATGCTGTGCATTAGTGCCTCTAGAATGGGTAGCTTGCACATCTATAAAGGTACCATCAATGTTGAAAGGTGTTTAACTGTGAATCAGAACTGTAAAGTGTTCAACTGTGAATAAAATCTGGGTTTATGAGATTTGCATATCATTTTATACTGTTTTATTTGCATTTTATGTGGCATCCCAACTTCTTCGGATTTGGAGTTGTATAATCTTCTAAATGTTCAGATTTTTCCAATTTCACAAAAAGATTTGTATTTTTTTGGAAAGCCTGTTTTAGTATTTAAGCAAGATAATATAACTAGATATTTTCATATTACCAAGACTGTTAAGTCTCCTGTCATATTGTATGGAAGTAGTGTGGCTCCCCCAGGAATGGTGAATATATTCAGAAAGGGTGGATGACAGTTTTGATGAAAATGTTTCTTTAATAAAGCAATAGTAAATAATATTCCCAAATGAGAAAAGAAATTATGAAGAAATTTACCAGAACTGGATGAGTATTGTTAGTAACTGTATAAATATCTCTGGATGAGCTTTTTGTTATATATTTCTGATGAGGCAAATACTCCATATATGGCAAAACACCACTCATCACACAAATTATTTGTCACATACATAACCATAAACAGTATGGCATACATTCAAATGCTTTCTATGACTAGTCTGTAACAAAAATGGAAGACATTTTTACTTAATTTTGACGTAAGTTAACAAAGTGCAATTTTGAAATGTATGTGTATACAAAAGCAAAAAGGAGAATTCAATTTTGAATAATGTATAATAAAAAGAAGGGTAAAGTAGTGTTTGATACATCCTGGCTCTTGTCCTTGTTGTTCTCCTGGTTGAGGAATTGCCTTCAAGAAGCTCCTCCTCATTCTCTCTCTGTTGGCCTTCAGGGAGCTTAAGTGTTTGACCCCAACAAAGGAAACAGTCCATTGTTTTATTGGCTGAGGTCTTTCACTACTTTCCTGGTCTTGGTCCAGCACTGCTTGCTTTAGATAGACTGCAGATCAGGAAGCTCAATGCAGATGGTACACTCAGCTGAAAATACCACCCTTTTGAGAGCTCACCTGTCCTGCTCAGTACTGTTCCCAAACCAGGCTGTAATATTTCCTGTTAGAATGGTTCAGTGCTTCAGGTGTAAATATCATTAAATTACATTTAACATGTTTATACTATGAATTTTGGTAGGAAGCACCATTTTATTTCAAAAAATGTGAGGAAATTGTGCTATAATGAACCCAATGTGTTTAGTGCGCAGGGCATTTCCTGCTATTGAAATACTAGGCCAGTGCTGTCTCACCTCACAAACACAGGATGTGGCCCATAGTCAGATTAAAGTGCAAACAAAATGGGAAGGTTTAACCAGTCAAATATATTTGCACAATAAAACAAAATTTTAGTATAAAATGATCCCAAACTGTGGAAAACTTCTGTTGTGTTTTTTTTTTTTTTTTTTTTGCATGAATCTTCTCCTTCTCGTTTTCTCCCCTTTTGATTCTGTAGCGTCTTCTGTGTTTATCTGTCCATCGGTCTCATTTACACATCTGGTCTTCCCGGAGTACTTACATTTTCTAAAAACTTACCAGAACGTTTCAAAGTTTCAGTCACTCTGCTTATCTGTGTTTACATATAAAAGTCCAAAACTAACAATCTCACTGAAACCGTTATAAAAGCGACATTACCAGAAGACAGTGCATGTGCCTTCAACAAGTAGAGCAAAATAAAAATAAAAAAACAGTTCCTCTATATATTTTTTCTTATCTATAAAAAACCGGGCTGATATTTAATGTAACTTCACCAGTTCAATGTCACTTATTGGTGTCAGTCTCACTATAATAATTGAACTAAACAATGAATAATCATTAGTTATGAACTAAGCACGTTCTGACCATAAAGAGTTTAAACTTAGTTTGAATAATAATAAGTGCCACCATTTTAGGTCTGATTTGTTTTCAGCAGATGGATAATCAAGGAGTCAAAACAAAGCAAGATCATGGCGCAATTGTTTTAGACTTCCTGGCAGGAACTTGCCGACGGAAAAGACAAAATATGTGTGTTGCTAAAAATTATTTCCGCTTTGCATTATTCTCTAAACAGGATGAGGTTGTTTGAATAACACATTTTCACGTCTGAGCTGCTAAACCACGGTAAAGGCCTAAGAACAGCAACTGATCGAGGACATGAACTGGATATATGTGCGTTAAATCGGTGGGATGATGATCTGCGCTCTGATCGCGGTGCTTTGCGCTCTTTTGGCTGCTGAAAGAGCGACGAGTGCCACCAGCAAGTGCACGAGCACAGCGTGCTTCACTCTATACAAACAACTAGAAACGTTCGAGAGAGCCAACGCGAGGTGTTATGAAAACGGCGGATACGTGATCGCAATAAAAGACAATGATGATTTGGAAGCTGTGAAGTCGCTGCTCGCGTTAGACGGAAATATTTCAGTGCAGGGAAAAGTCTGGATTGGACTGAAGCTCTCTAAAGGGAACTGTGTGCTCAGTGACGAGACGCTGCACGGCTTTAGATGGATCACCGGCGCCCCGGAGTCCTTCTACTCCAACTGGAGAAGGGAACCGAGGAGCACGTGCACTGAGGATCGCTGCGTTTCGCTCAATACTTCAACCAAGGATCTGAAATGGAGCGATCGGTCGTGTAAAGAGCGCGCGCATTATATCTGCGTGTATTACTTTAGTGGTATGTGCAAACCCTTGTTACTTGCGGGACCTGGAGAAGTTAATTACTCACTTCCTTTTTTAAATGGTCCACTTCAGCAAGATGGAGGGTTGGATATGTTACCGTATGGGACATTTGCGGAAATAAGTTGCGCTCCTGGGGTTGATAGGAACACATACACCGTGTGCAAACGAAGAGATGCGCATTACTTTTGGGAAAACCACGGCCCGTTTTGCGCCTCTGGGAAGCGAAGTTGCGACCAGAGAAACGGGGGATGCCATCAGCTGTGTGTTGATGATGATGATGATGGCGGAGTGCATTGTGAATGTAAGGAAGGCTACTACCTCAGCGATGATAGAGTCACGTGTCTCCTTAAAGACGTATGTTTCGGTTCACCCTGCGACCACCAGTGCGTACCAAACCCGCTTGGGTTTTCATGCGCGTGTCAAAATGGCTTTGAACTTTCCGAAGATAAGGTCAGCTGTAAAGATGTGGACGAATGTACACTTGATGTTTGTGAAGGCCATATATGTCACAATAAACAAGGGGGTTCGAGTGTGAGTGCAAGAAAGGCTTTATGGAGGTCGGTGGTGTGTGCGAGGACGTAGACGAATGCACAGAGCAGGTGTGTCCCCCTCATACCACGTGTCTCAATTCCGAGGGTTCGTTCTCTTGTGACTGCTCTTCTGGCTTTAGAATGAATGGAGAACTATGTGTAGATGTAGACGAATGTCTGAATCGGCCTTGTGAAGGTTTGTGCAGCAATACGGACGGGAGCTACAGGTGCGCTTGTGGTCCAGGTTTCATCTTAGCTGAGAACGGTATCAGGTGTGTTCCAGAGCAAAAGCACACAACAACTTCTAATTATTTAGAAATGATTTCAAATCGAGGTTTGGATCAGGAAGCAGATACAACTGTAAGCACAGAGACCACTGCAGGACCGCACCATCGCGTGCGCAAAGAAGGCCTCGTTGTCGGTTCTTGGGTTTTGGTGTATGCGTTGAGCTCAATAATCCCCCTTCTTCTCCTGATTACTCTGACTGCGGTTATTGCAGTGTATCGCTGTAATCGCTCTCGCAAAGACTCCAAGAAGACAAGTGTCACAGCAGACAGCTACTGCTGGGTGTCTTCTGAGTATACATCTCAACTAGAAACACAGCCAAACAGAATTTACTGACTGGGACACACTTATTACAGTGGACTGCATTTGACAATGTTACTTTGTTTTGGGTTTTTTTATATTACACACATGTACTTTAAATTATCTGTATGTTATCTTTGTTTTTAAACAAGAAGACTTCACATTTGATTCAAGACATTCCTACGGATTCAAATCACCTATGATCAATAATCTGTTATGGTTATAATGCCATTTTATCAAATGGCCCAAATGATATACATTGTGCCTGAATATCAATAAGCACTAAAAATGTGGTCTTAGGAACTCCTAATTATATTTCACACCGACAGGGGGCGCACAGTCACCGTCTTAAAGATATGGTCAAACTGGCGATTATAATGTCAATGTAACTGCAATTCACGTTTATTTATAAAAATAAATAAATAAAGGTCCTATTAAACACTCAGTAATAGGATGTGTACAAAAAGAATCTTACAGTGTGATTATTGAAGTTGCCATCTGTTAACTGATATAATTATCTGGCTAATTTGGATGTTTTCCTTGACCTTATGCATTAATAATATCATATCTCCTCAGCTGTTTGCAAGATACAAAATGTTTTATATTTATTTACTGTAATGTTTTAAACTTCGAATTGTAATAAAAAAAATCTCAAAGTAATATGCTTAATAGTTGGATTATGGTGATAAACCAAATTGAGCCTCAGAACTTCAGATATTGGTATTAGTGATTGCAGATGATTCATGCTATTCGGTCTAATACTGAGATGTAAAATGGTGAAATATATTTTAGACATAATTTTTAGAAACTGTTCCAAAATGTGTTTCCATTTACCATAGGTACACAGAAGAGCTAGGCATTAGGCAGGGCTGCAGAATTTCTGCATAATTTCCAGCCTACTGACATTTCCCAAAAGCACAAATAAATCCTCAAACTTCCAATAATTTAGGCATTGGAAAATAAATAATGTCACATTTTCATGCTATTTACTCTTATTTATCATAAAACAAGGCAGTTACTGGACAGCGAGAGTTTGTCTGATCGCATTCCAACAACGCAAGGCTGAGCCAAAAAATGACACGTCTAGGAGGGGTTTCCTTCTTCTTTAAATATTTATTAAGGTCCCTGAATTGTCGGACCCCAGCAGTTTAGCTCACACACGAGACCAGTCTCTGTTAGATTAAGAATTTGCTGGAGAATGGATTCCTACAGACCAGTCATCTCATTTATTATTTTAATCTCCTTCCATATGGGATTTTCACTGCGCTGTGCCTGCACTGAAGACCTAACAGCTTGCAAAACTATTCACAACATGCAAGTTGACTTCAAAACTGCCCAACAGTTCTGCATGGAAAGTGGAGGCAAATTACTAAAACACTCGAGTACAATTATCGAGAGTTTGCTTTTCAACAAATCAGGACACTACTGGATTGGAGTGGAAGACGACTGCTTAAGCAGCAGGAAAAGTTCTCGAGGTGATTCTGTGACTCTGAACAGAGGAGAGGAAGATGTGGAATGTTCCTCGCGGTGCATGTCGGTTTCTGGTCACAGGACGTTAACTGAGCATAAATGCGAGGAACAAGTCGACGGCTTTTTGTGTGATGGCATTCAATGGGAAACCTGCTGGGAATTTAAAACAACAGAAGTGCAAATTCTGGATGCCGTAGACTGTATGCTTAGTCCATGCGAATACGTGTGCGATGAAGTCCCCGGAGGTCACATGTGTACCTGTTCTACAGATTACAGGCTCAGCAGGAAAGATCCTCACCATTGTGACTACTACTGTGACTCAGAGACCTGCCCATTGCGTTGCCCCGAGTGCACGTGTCCTGAAGGCTTCGTCAAAGATGAGACTGATTGCATCGATATAAACGAATGCACATCAAATCACAATTGTGCACAAAAGTGCATGAACACAATCGGAGGTTACATGTGCTCTTGCCGTGAAGGGTTTGTGCTGGTAAACACCTCTGAATGTGTTCCTCTTGTAAATCCTACTCCATTGTCTGCCGCGCTTGTTACACCATCTGTAAATTACACGTTGGGTCGTGCAGCTTTTGCGACTTCAGCAGAGTATCTTGGTCTAACACTTTTTTTAGTCCTAATCTTATTTGGTCTAATAGGATTTCTGTATTATTTGCAAAAAAAGAAATCTGATGTACTTCTGAAAGATACTGATTCTCCAGATCAGATCACAGTTCATGAGACACAGTTACATTTTTAATCAGCTTATTGTCTTTATAAAGGTTAGGAACTTTGTGGATGACTTTAAATTTGTCAATTTAAGTTACATGTTGAAGTAAATGAAGTATTATTATTATCAGTATTAGTATTATTATTATTACATTTTGAGTTTGAACCAGTGTACATATTTATTGCTAAAATGATTGTCACAATGTGTGGTTATATTTTTTACAACGAAAGGATTCATGATACAAAGTGTTGTATACCAAATGTCATATCTGACATCATATACTTCTTTTTTTTAATCAGTGACCCATTGTTGAACCATATATGTAACTAAGAATATTATATTATATGGATTTAACTCTCTAAATAATACATATACAAACAAAGAAAGTGCAAGGGGTTCCAGGATGTCGTTTATATATGAATTTTAGTGTACTTTGTTATTAAATGTTACATTTTAGCATATTCTTGATTGTATCAAGGTTTATATACTACAATTGTGACTTTAGGACATCCTTGAGTTTTAATCAGGCATTCAAGCAATAATTTAATAACTGAAATTGCATGGTTTGAGATGACAATAAATATGGTAATATTAGCTAAACTTGTGGGTTTATTTCACATCATGTGAAATATTGACACATTTTCAGTGGCAACACTTAGCAGCTTTTGTTAGTTGTTTTGGGTATAAACTCAAGAAATAAACCCACTTAGTTTCAAACTGTTACTAATTTCAAAACACCATTGATGCTGCTGATCTTCTAAAAATGCATTGCTTTGCTCAGTTAAGTTTGTCACCTGATGTTACTTTATTTAGCTACATTTATTGAAGGAAATCAATCTAAAATTAGTTGATAAAATAGAACTAAGTTTATTCTCCATTTGAATAAACAATTCAGTTTAGTTATTTTAGAGGAAATGAATGTCAGAATGACTAAAGGCTAAAAAGATATTTTTAATAGGAAAAAAGTAAATCATAGTAAACTTTAGTTTGTTTTTCTTTTTTTGGGGGGGAAATCTTTTTAACCCATGTGTTCTCTTTGGGTAAAATGACAAAATTATATAAAGAAGGGGAATCTTTTTTTTTTTTTCTTTCTTTCAATATGAAACTCTGTATTCTTGGATCATTTTCATGTTAACAGACAAATAAAAATTTTGGGAGCATCTCCTATACCTTGTCATCATATTTATATTTCACATGTTGTATTCAGGTTATTTAATTCCAAAATGCTTTTTACAAAAATAAATAAATTAATAAACAATAAACAAAAAGTGTGTTACACTTGTGACATCAAACACTTATTATCACTTGCATACCTGTTTACATGCACTTGCTGCTAAGAGCATCTCCAGGCATAAAACATTTTCTGTATCCTTTCTTTCTCACCTGCCCAATGTCAGTATAACCCGTGAATATTGCATACAAATAATATTATTATATTTCTGGTCACTTGAAAAATATAATTAATATTTCATTGGCATTTAAAGTGTATAGAATTGTAAATGAGGTTTTTATGATGATTAACATTTACTGATAAAAATAGTAGAGTACCATCTGCCCAAGTGGACTAATTCCTCAATAGCCAAGAAGTAAGATGATAAATCATCATGAGATCGGATATACAGTACAGACCAAAAGTTTGGACACACCTTCTCATTCAAAGAATTTTCTTCATTTTCATGACTATGAAAATTGTAGATTCACACTGAAGGCATCAAAACTATGAATTAACACATGTGGAATTATATACATAACAAAAAAGTGTGAAACAACTGAAAAATTTCATATTCTAGGTTCCTCAAAGTAGCCACCTTTTGCTTTGATTACTGCTTTGCACACTCTTGGCATTCTCTTGATGAGCTTCAAGAGGTAGTCACCTGAAATTGTCTTTCAGCAGTCTTGAAGGAGTTCCCCGAGAGACGCTTGGCACTTGTTGGCCCTTTTGCCTTCACTCACTTTGTCCAGCTCACCCCTAAACCATCTCGATTGGGTTCAGGTCCGGTGACTGTGGAGGCCAGGTCATCTGGCGCAGCACCCCATCACTCTCCTTCTTGGTCAAATAGACCTTGATGCCTTCAGTGTGAATCTACAATTCTCATAGTCATGAAAATAAAGAAAACTCTTTGAATGAGAAGTTGTGTCCAAACTTTTGGTCTGTACTGTACATTTTAATAATTCCAACTAATCTGTAGACTTGCTGCCTTTTCATGTTGTTATTTAAGTATTGAATCAGTTGATTAGTAGTAACTTGCATTGTTTCCACAGCATTTTCTGACATCGGATGCGAATGCTTTCTAAATATTCTGTGCATGTGTCTACAATAATGACAAATATTGACAAGAGATTTTCTGATCTTCTTTCCAATTCGGGGTTTCAATTTCCACAAGCTTCCAATATTATTTTTAAAGTCCACTGTAAGCTTTAGTGTGGGTATGAGATATTTATCCTTTAATGTGGGTTTATGAAACAGCGTGCTTTAAAAGTTTTAAAAATAGTTTTAAAAATAGAATTCAGCACACATGCTAGTTGGAGGGCACAAACTACCATAGACATTGTTAAACGCTAGACAAAGCTAGGGCAGGGTTAAACACTCAAATGAAACATTTTTTTTTTAGCTGATCAGCTACATGTGCTGTGAATGGAAACCCTTTGTGTCTGTCTTTTATCTAGAACACTGGCACATTCCACTGAGGAAAGGCTGGGGAAACAAATACGTTTGGGAGGGGTTTCCTTCCTCTCTCGACAATTCCAAAGACACTGACATGCTTAAAGTTTTCAGCCCAGCAGTTTAGCTCACACACAAGACCAGTCTCTGTTAGATTAAGAATTTGCTGGAGAATGGATTCCTACAGACCAGTCATCTCATTTATTATTTTAATCTCCTTCCATGTGGGATGTTCACTGCGCTGTGCCTGCACTGAAGATTTAACACATTGCACAAGTATTCATAACATGCAAGCCAACTTCAAAACTGCCCAACAGTTCTGCATGGAAAATGGAGGTAAATTGCTGACAGAAACGAGTACAATTATCGAGAGTTTGCTTTTCAACAAATCAGGACACTACTGGATTGGAGAAAAAGGCAGATGCTTAAGCAGCAGGAAACATTCTCGAGGTGATTCTGTGACTCTGAACAGAGGAGAGGAAGATGTGGAATGTTCCTCGCGTTGCATATCGGTTTCTAATAACAGGACGTTGACCGAACATTTGTGTGAGAAACAAACTGACGGCTTTTTGTGTGATGGCATTCAATGGGAAACCTGCTGGAAGGATCAATCAATGGAAGTGCAAATTCTGAATAATAAAGGCTGTGGAAGTTTACCGTGCGAAAACTTGTGCACGCAGATTCCCAGAGGCCACATGTGTGGCTGCTATAAATCTTTCAGGCCAAGCAGGGAAAATCCTAAACGTTGTGAGTTCTACTGTGAGTCTAAACCATGCAAAATGCCTTGCTCCTCGTGTGAGTGTCCTGATGGCTTCATCAAAGACGAGACCTGGTGCACAGATTTAGATGAATGCATGTCAAATCACAACAACTGTGAGCAAAATTGCACAAACACATTTGGAAGTTACAAATGTTCTTGTCAGGAGGGGTTTATGCTGGAAAAGAAATACAAATGTGTTCCACTTATAAATCCTACTCCAATAACTGCTTCGTTTTTTACACCATCTGTAAATTACACAATGAGTCATGCAGCTTTTTCAAATCCAGCAGAGTATATATGTCTAACAATGTTAATAGTGATGGTTATACTTGCTGTGATAGGAGTTTGGTATTTTTATTCACGAAAAATGTAGCTGTGCATTTATAAGATCCAGATGACTACATGTTTCAAGAGGTACTGCATCTATAAAATCTTCTTATCTTACTGTCTCATGACATAATAACTTCTTAAGAGACATTGTATTACTTTTAGTCAATGTAAGTTGCATGTTGGAGCATGTCATTTATTTCTTACATTAATGAATTTATTTCAATGTAAATATATACTGATGGTTGGATTTACACATAAATTGCAAATTGTTTACCTGCAGTGATTTATAACTGTGTGGTGGAAAAAAATGTGGCAAAGACACTTTATTATAAAATGGCCTTTTTAATATGAGAATGAGAACCAAGTACTTTTAAAGTGTTTGGTATTATGTCTACTTAACTATCAAAAATTGTTAAAAACAGAAAATGCAGAAGGATGTTTACATGTTGTTTTAAAATTTTATATGCAAAACGTAAAAAAAAAAGTGTTGCATGAATGATAACAATAAAAAATGCTAATTGAATTTGAATGTGCCTGTGAAAAAATCTTAATCTAAATTAATTATTGTATTTAGTTTTACTTATTTAGTTAAAATGAACCCAAGATTACTTCAGCCATTTTTGCAAGCTTCGATAAAACTGCAAACACATAGGCCACATGCATGTTAGCCTAGTTAAATAGAAAATGTGCGAGCAGTTATTTAAGTTAATAAGGATTAGTTAGTATATCTCTGTATAAATAAATATGTATAATACAATCTTTTGAAATATTAAGGATTTCTGCTTACTGTTAACTTCATATGCAGCACAGTCTTACAGCATTTCATGATATAGTTAGGAACTTTAATCTATTGATTCGTGTTCATGTACACGAATTTCCCTCTTTTTACATGTCACTCAGCACAATTGGCTTCTAGCAACGGAGGCAGAGAATCATGGGTAATGATGACAGGTAATATTCTTTCCCCATTTTTGCCCCTGTGTGTTACTCTAATTAACACAGTCTCCTAAATCAGCCGGGAGAATACATTTACAGTATTTTGACTAGAAGGAACCACTGACGATGGTAAATAATAGCGAGTAGCTAACCGAATATATAGCAATAAAAACAATTTGCTGAAATGTTTAGTAATATTGCTTGAAGATTTAAAAACAATAACAAACAAACAAAAAAAACCAATACAGTGCCTGTGGTATCTAATGGCAGAAAAAAACTATGGCAGAGGGACCAAAAATACTTCCTATTAAAGTATATTACATAAAAGGTCGACCTCAGTGACATGAAAAAAAGAGGGAAATTTGTGTCCATGAACACAAATCAATAGATCATATTTCATTACATATGTAACCAAGCCTTTGCCTTAAGAAGTGCAGTTTTTAGTAGTAAAACTTGACAGACCTGAGCTAACTTCTTCTTCTATCGGCTTCTCCAATTAGGGGTCGCCAGAGCGACATGTCCAAACCATCTCAATCGCGCCTCCCTCACCTTGTCTCCAAAATGTCCTACATGCGTGGTAATAAATTAATTTCTAATCCCGTCCATTCTCGATACTCCCAATGAAAATCTCAACATCTTCAGCTCTGCTACCTCCAGCTCCACCTCCTGTCTTTTACTCAATGCCACTGTCTCTAAACCATACAACATCGCAGGTCTCACCACAGTCCACAGTCCACTCTCGCAGATACCATTCTATCACAAATCACTCCTGCTATCACTCTTCTCCACCCACTCCACCCTGAATGCACTCTTTTCTTCACTTCTCTAACACACTCTCCATTACTCTGCACTGTTGACCCCAAGTACCCCAAGGGCCAAACTGTCCCGTGCCATCAGAGAGGTGAAGCGTGCACACGGCAAGAGAATTTACGGCCACTTCCAGGACAGTGGAGACACCCGGGACATGTGGCAGGGCATCCAGGCGATCACAAACTACAAGACAACATCACCTGCTTGTGACTGTGATGCCTCCCTCCCAGATGCGCTGAACGACTTCTACTATCCCTCCTCCCAGTGACCAGGTGCTCTGTCTAACCACAGCTGAAGTGAGGAAAACTCTATGCAGAGTTAACCCACGGAAGTCTGCTGGACCAGACAACATTACTGGCAGAGTGCTCAGGGAATGTGCAGAAAAGCTAGCAGATGTCTTTAGCGACATCTTCAACATCTCCCTGAGCAGCACCATTGTTCCTATGTACCTCAAGACGATGACCATCATTCAGAAGAATGCCGAAGAAGTCTACTGTCTCCTGCCTCAATGACTATCGTCCCGTTGCACTCACACCCATTGTGATGAAGTGCTTCGAGAGGTTCGTCATTAGGCACATCAAGACCCAGCTTCCACCGGCACTGGACCCTATGCAGTTCGCATATCTTCCAAACCGCTCCAAGGACGATGCCATCTCCAAACCCTCCATCTGGCCCTCAACCACCTAGACAACAAGGACTCGTATGTTCGGATGCTGTTCATAAACTTCAGCTCAGCATTCAACACGATCGTCCCTCAGCACCTAAATTAAGAAGCTGAGCCTACTGGGCCTAAACACCTCCCTCTGTAACTGGATCCTGGACTTCCTGACTGGGAAACCTCAGTTAATCCGGATCGGAAACAGCATCTCCAGCACCACCACACTGAGCACTGGGGCCCCTCAGGGTTGTGTGCTCAGTCCACTGCAGTTCACTCTGCTGACTCACGACTGTGTAGCAATGCACAGCTCAAATCATACCATCAAGTTTGCCGATGACACGACCGTGGTGGGTCTCATCAGCAAGAATGAAGAGTCAGCATACAGAGAGGAGGTGCAACGGTTAACAGCCTGGTGTGGAGCCAACAAACAGATGCACAATGAATATGTTGTCCAGTCACTGATTTCAAGCCATGACTGATGCTATAAATCTTCCAAAACTGCATGCTATCAAAAATTCAGGTAGCAGCTTGCTAGATGGCACAGGTGCCAATGTAAACTGTTAGCCAGTTATAGCATTTAGATTTTAAAAACTTTTCCAGCCAGGACCTTTTTATTGTGCCATCTCTACTATGTTTAACATGGTTTTAAATTATTAACATCTTATGAATGTTTCAATTATAAACATATTTACTGGTTCCATTAGTACTTCTAAAAACTACATTTCAAATTTTAAATGAACAACAACTGACTTCAGGACATCGCATAAGGACTTTATGGCAGAGAGGCCAGATAGAAGTGTCTAACACTATTTGGTTGCTCTGCTCAGACCTTGTGAAAGTTTCTCCCATCTCCACTTATCATCTCTGGAGCTCTACCAGAGTGATCATCTGATTCTTTGACACCTCTCTTACTAAGGCCCTCCCCCAATAACTCAGGCTGGGAAAGTGTTTTTTTATTTGAGAAATACTGAAGCCATTTGGGTTCTTTTTGTAGCCTTCCCCAGATCTGTGTCTTGACAAAATAATGTATCTGGGCTCAACGCCAAGTTCTTTTGAACTCATCATTTCTGTTTTTGCTCTGAAATGCATTTTCAGCTTTTAGACCTTACCTAGACATTTGTGTGCCTTTCCAAATCATGTCCAATCACTTGTAAACCACGGTGTAAAACCACAACTGTCAAAATCTTTCACATATTTATGTTTGACCCTTTATTCAGTTTTAACCAAATCAGCTTGAAAATCTGACTGTTCACTAGCTGTCAAACATATTTTTACCTTTAAAGATAATCAGTGTTCATATGTCAGTGGTTTTAATGTTTTGGCTTCTATTTCTATTATATATGAAAATTTCATTTAAACAAGAAAACACATTCTAATGTTCTACTTTTACGATAGTGTATGTATACAGTATATATAACCAAATAGTCCAGTAACTCTGAGAACATGACTAATGTAATTCTTAGCTCTTATGTGTTAATTATTTGTAAATTTCCTTTTTGAGATGGTGCACTTATTAAGTATAAAGTTTAGTGAATAATGTGACTACTATAGTTATCCTGACCAAGACCATAAATATGTAAAAATATTGATCTTTGGCAGTAACATCCCTGATCTTACATAAAATACTGCTCTGTTCTAAATAATCTTTTAAACAAAAGTATGCATGTTTGCCTCATTTTGGTCTCTCCTAATATATTTCTAGGGGGAATTTCAATGTAGTTGGAATACTAATGTCAATTTGTACTCAGATGTTTTTTAATTGTTTGTTTTTAATAAATTATAACACATCTGGCTTTTGCCATTATTGGGTATAAAGTATAGCCTGATGAAGGATAGCATTTTAGCATAAAATTGCATATAAGGAAATGTGAGGAAAAAGGTGTGAGTACTTTCTGAATGCACTGTGTAATTAGTAACAATTTTGAAATTTTGAAACATCATGTTACAAACATCATGTTACATGTTACAGCATTCCAAATCAACATCATATCAGCAGTCAAGCACTGTGGTGGTAGAAGTAGTGTGTAAAGATGCTTATTATTAGTTCCATGAATTCTGCTCTCCAACCAGAAAATCCAATGCCATTAGTCTGTGGTTCTACAAACTGATGGACAGGAGCTATCCACCTTTGATTAGTTAAACTATATATATATATATATATATATATATATATATATATATATATATATATATATATATATATATATATACACACACACACACGTGTATATACGTGTGTATATATATATATATATATATATATATATATATATATATATATATATATATATATATATATATATATATATATATATATATATATATAGGTTTTGGATTTGCTAGTAAAAACCTTGAAACCCATTCAGATATTGTGACAGGATGGGTCAGCCTTAAAGTAAAATAAGCTTTATTTCTCAATAAAATACTAATGATTAATTAAAACCCTTGTTCTCTTATGAGGATCTGACAAATGTGTGACATCCTCCTTCTGGACTGAGATCACACTTTTTATTTTTTACACCCATTCAAAAATGTATTCAGTAACAATGAAGCAATGCTCAGGTTTGCGATCATGAGTGGTTCTGTCCTTTTGGACAATGCTGCTAAATCCTGTGTATTATATCCACAAGTCCAGATTAACAAATTAATCAAAACCTAATTTAATGTTTTCTTTGTTTTGGATTTCCTCATTCCCTTTGTAAACTTCCATGGCACCAAAAAAGCAATTAAACAAGGTTATAGCATGATTATAAACAGACTCTAGCAAGGATAAAAAATAATAATAAAATTTGTAAAAGGGGGTTGGGTTGTAATGTATTTACTTATGATTTTATTATACATTTTTTTATTGTCATTCCTTGTGCTTGTTATGTTACAATCAACTGTGTACATCAGTCAGTGATATACTGATATGGTAATATTTACTGATTAGTTGTCTGGTATTTTATGCTACAGTCTATGCTTAAAAGTAACATGTACAAAGTTGAATACAGACCCATGGACTGGACAAATGTACAGTGGCCAAGAGTCACTGTCTCCAGTTTTTTTAGATATACAAAAGAAAGATACAGCTTTATGCTTCTTTTCAAAAACATCCAAGCTCCTGAAGGCGTGCTGTTGAGGAGCTAAAGAGTGAACAAGCACGCACAGCTTTTGCGTAGCAATGGTCTGCAAGCTGTGACATCGCTATAAATAAAAGACACAAAAAGGTTATAGTCTTAAATAAACTATGGCTAACAATCTGATCCAGTTAAATATATTTGATCCACTTTTGGATACTGAATCTAAATTGAACAAGAACAGCAGCAGCAGGATGTGTCTATATGGTAAGTACTAAACAAGGTTGTCCTTCTCTCACATCCAAAAACACACTTCTTTGGAGACATTCTTCTCGAAGTCCTGTAAAACACTACTAATGACTTCCCTAATAGAATGAAGCATGTTGAAGGTTGCGGTGTGCGCAGAGAAGGAGAAGTGCCTATACAAGGAATTCCGCCTTTATGATGTCATGAAGGGCCATACTTGAAAAAACTTCCCGGAAATTATACAAACCCAGAAGAACAGTATTTGACACAACAATACTCTGTCATACATCCAAATCGAAAGTGCAGTATTAGAGAACCTCAGGAATGGACAAAAACCCTTTCAGAGTAGTCATCTTTCCTTTATTAGCATTTTTAAGCTCAGAAGTCACATCTATCATGTTATTTCAGGCACAACTTCTGCAAGTTTTTTTAAGAGATTATGCATTGAACTTATCAGGACAGGAAATGAATGCTGTACATTGAAATAGTTTCGGTTTGCTTGGCTTCCCAATATAACAACCCTATATGCTTGCATGGGGATTTATATGGCATCTGAATGGCATGTACTTTGACCTGTAAAATACAGCAGTTAATGAACTCCTCACGAGGAAGTGTCACCTGTGTGAACTAAAACAATAAAGTCTCAGTCTCTATTTCTTTCACTGGTAAATACATTTAAAAGGCGAACAAAGACACGTCATTATAAAGAAGACGATATTTGATTGTTATAAACGACAGTGGATTTGAGCAGGTGATGTTTTGAAGCATAGCAGTGTTGGGTAAGTGAACATTAATTTATTTATTTGTTTCTTGAAGATGCCTGTGTGTCATTTGATGTCCCTGAGCTGGAGCCAGTCTCAGCCATCTGACGCGTATTTCATCACAGACTACGCTATACGTGCTGAATAACAGCACAACACTCCAGGCTTGAGCTACAATCCAATAATGCGAACATGCCTTTTAAAATGATTATGGTGGACTGCTATAGAAAACCTTTGCCGCTGAATGCGTGCTATGGCGCAGTGCCTGCTGTCTTCCTGCGCAATGGAAACGCAATGCTATTAATGGAGTGATTCGCCGACTCATAGCGGATTTCCGACATATAACGTTTTCCCCCGATCGTTGATTTCATCGTTATCCTTTTCAGACCACGGATATCCGAATAATCGGACCTGAAAGATGAGTCATAATGAATGTAGACATGAAGACGTCTCCATTTGGCTGCATTGCTTTTTCCGGCCAGTTCCTTGTGATATTCAGCATCTTTCCTCTTCGGCTGGTCACCGCCTTCCCAGAGGCTGCCATAGGTAAAAATGCTTTCTCCTCTCAGCCATAGACCTACAAAGCACTAGGGCTAGAGTGATGGTAATAAAACAATGCATAGGCAATACAAAGATTTATTAACATTTCCAATAAATATTAATATAGTCCACTAAATGATGAGGTTACCTTCTGGTTTGTTTGCATCTTATAGCCTAGTGCTCCTTAGTCATGCAATGTTTCAGTTTCTTGTAACCCCTAAACAATAAAGCAGATGCCTCTACAATAAATGCTGTAAATACCTATATTTAAAAGTCTTGTCAACTGCTGTGTGTCATATTTCAGCAGAGCAGTTTTGTAGAGATCCAGGTGTTCCTGAGCATGGAAGCAGAACAGCTAGTTCTGGGGTGTTTTTTGAGAACGCTGTGGCGAGATTTTCTTGCTTAGATGGATACAGACTAAAAGGAGCATCAAAGATCACCTGCGTTTCGTTTCCTAACGGTTCAAAGGGATGGAGACCAAGCCTTAAACCAGTGTGCCTTCCAGAAGGTGAGTAAATGTCAATTAAGTAATAATAATGATAATAATAATAACAATTATAATGTTAAAACATTAGTGATAATAGTAATATTTAGAATAGTAATGCTGGTACAATCCAGATGCAGGGTGATCTGGAATTTAATTTCCATCCATCTTTCTATTTGAATATACTGACGAGTACTAGATGGTTTCAGTAATATGGTTCAATAAGTTGATTCATTGAAGCATTTACTATCAAGCTAAAGGACGTCTTTAAGCCGCAGTCTCCAGTCATTTATGGCCTAAGAAAATGCGTTTTGATTCTCAGTTTTCTTTAGCCTACAAAAAGCTATATCCTTCTAGTTTTAACATATGGAGCATTAACAACAGCAGTACAGTTATTGTTAACGTCTACTCAGTATATTTTTACTACAGGCTTGAAATTTGAAGTGGTGGTCTAGGAAATTAAACACCTACTGTATTAAAAGGAAACTCATTAACCTTTTAAGGCAATATTTATGTGTGTTAATGAATGATAACATGACACTTTTAATCGAATAACCAGTTTTACAGTAGATTTCATAAATATTATACAGAGAGTAAAGTCTAAAGAAAAAGGCTACACCAACTAACTTAGCGACTATTCAGCACAAAATTGCCTACTGAGTTTACTGTGTTTAAAAAAGCAGCACTTGTATTTTTCTTCATAGAATGTCTTCCTCCATATATTGAGGGTGCTGATATTGCTAATAAGACCTACAGGCCAGGGGATAACCTAATTATCAGATGTCGTGAGGGATTTCAAATCCGCTATCCAGACACAGACAGTATGGAATCAGTTTGCCAAGAAGATGGAACGTGGGACAATCAGCCCATCTGTCAAGGTATTATGTAATCCGACTGTAATTATCTTTCTATTTCATACAGCGGATGTTTAGAAGAGAAAGCACTGAGTTGTATGATTCTTAGCAAAATATGTGGAAAGAAATATCTGATTCTCCCAGTGTAGATGTTGAAATAGATGAGTTTCATTTTGACACATAGCTCTTCTTTTTTGTTGCTCTTTTTCCAGGCTGCCTGCGTCCTTTGATTCCTCCTCATAGTTACATGAACATCTCTGATACAGAGTTCTCCATGCCGATTGGAACAGTAGTACACTATCAATGTTTTCCAGGTTATAAGCTGGAGGGTGCAGAATTACTGGAATGCATGTATAGTCTCATATGGTCTGATGTACCACCCCGGTGCCTTGACGTTGAAGGTGACTGAAAAACAATGTTGCTTTATCTTTAATCATAAAGGTAGCATATCAGATATTACTTGCACAAATGAAAAAAAGAAAAACAATAGAAGAATAACTACAATCTTCATGGTTGACATTCATCCTTTCTATCTGTACTGTAAATGTCATAGAAGCTTGTTTAATGTTAAAGGTGTTTATTTATGTGTACTGTATGATCATTTTCCTTCACTGTTTTCTAACTAAAATACATATAATTACTAATCATTTATTACTATGATTGCTTTACAGCATGTCCCTTACCTCCAATGGTGGAGCATGGGGATTACATATGCCATCCACAGCCGTGTAACCGCTATATCCATGGGACAGTAGTGGAGTTCTACTGTGATCCTGGCTACTCTTTAGTAAATGACTACAAATACATCACCTGTCAATATGGGCAGTGGTTTCCTCAGATGCACATCTACTGTGTTCAAGATGGTAGGTCCATCTACCAAAATTCTGAAAAAAGCAACAAAAAATCAATAGTAATGAAACAATATATAAAATAAGCCAGCTTAATGTCTTTAACTGTAACTTATTTAACAAGGTTATCAATTTAGACCCAAGATATCTGAGAATTTACATGTCAGATTGATATGATGAATTCATGTAACTGATAAAGTGCTTTGGATCAGGAGAAAAAAAAAATCAACTTTACAGAAAACAAGCACATCCAGGACTGTAAATGAGCATCAATCCTGTGTTAAGACTGCAATTCATTAGACTTTAATTTCCTCAGAGACCACATGGCCTGGCTTTCAGGAATCATTACTGCATGCATGGAAACCAGTGGCATTCACTACCTCAAGTGTGCTGTTAGCCTTGTTCCTAGTCATCATAGCAAAAATGTCCCACTGCAAATGCAAGAGCAATCGGAATTCAAGGTACATCTGCATAATGCGAAATCAAATGATTGAAAATATTGTTCCTTTTAATTATTTCAGCGTTTATAATAAATGATTTGCCCCAATGATTACACTTTTAATGAATTAATGAATGAACACATTGTATATATGTTGTTTAATGTCTGTAATACAATTTACTTGTTATAAGAGCTACAAAAAGTTTATTCCCTCACCAGTCTGACTCTTCTCATGTTACAAGAGAATAGTCTTAGCATAGTCTTCTGTCCTGAAGATTCTCCTCTTACATTTTTATAAGAAATTGCTATAGAACATTAATTAATGCTTACTGACTTAATCAGATTTGAATATTTAACAGATCTGTGGCATAATAAAAAAAAAAAAATTAATCACTTTTCTAGTGAAGAACGAGAGGATTCCAGGGGTCCAAATGTTATAATAGTGGATGGTGTTGCCATACCCCTACCTTCCTACGAGGAGGCAGTCAGTGGTTCATGCTACCAGCCCCCGCAAGTGCTGCCCTCGGTTGATCCAGGACCCACACAGACCTTAGAAGAACAGGGCCCTCCTTCATACCCAGGGCTAGCAGAAAGTCAGAACGACGCTCCATTGGACACTGGAGATGCTGAAACCGGTGACACCATCTCAGAGCCATCAGAGTGTCTACAAGCTATGCATCCATCTTCTTCACATGATGTTTGCTTGAGCAATGTATCTGAGAAGACTAATGCAATCACCTCCATGGAGGAAACTGCTTCAACGAGTCCCAGCATAGATATTGCTGATGGTAAGTAGGCATTTTTTGCCATCTGTTTCCACATATTTATAATGTATTGGGGACTGAGAGAAAGTAGATTTGTACTGATAAATGTTTGTTTGACTACCTTTATCTAGAAATTCCTCTTGTGGATGGTGGTGAAGAGGACTTCTGATGCTGTTGATTTTCACCATTCAATTTTAGATTTTCCCACTGCTGTATTTAGATGTTTCTGCACTCCAAATTGGTTTAATACCAGCCCATTCATCTCTTTTACATTCGAGCTGTTATTATGGCCAACATTCAATATATTAGCAAGGCAATAAAGGCAATAATAACATCATATATTTAGTTCCTCGTGCTTGGATCATGGGCAAAACAAACCTATGCATTTGTAGTTAAACCAGTTTGTTTCAGTATGAATTTCACATTATTTATCAAATACAACAGTTACA
This sequence comes from Silurus meridionalis, assembly GCF_014805685.1. Lineage (NCBI taxonomy): Eukaryota > Metazoa > Chordata > Actinopteri > Siluriformes > Siluridae > Silurus > Silurus meridionalis. Next base: position 14,401,086 of record NC_060891.1, on the reverse strand, counting down.
ACCAAAGGAGAAATCACATTTTACATCTAGGGATTAAAAATCTAATTCTGCTTTTTATCAGTCAAATGTGTCTGGCAAGTCTTTACATACTGCATAAAAAATATACCATGAAAGATAACTGCTTTGAGGTTAAAATCTGTAAAATCTATTTCAGAGATGACTAAGCATACATATTAATTTAAATTTCACTATTTGAAAATTGTGTTCACAACAGATATCATTCATGTTTGCTGCTTACAAATACAAACTATATATATATAAAATGAAACCCAAGTTTCTTAATTTATTTTGTAATCTGTTTTATTTGTTTAAGCAAGACCACAATGTATTCTGTTCTACCAGAGTCTACCTGACTTTAATAAAATAATAGCTGGTTCTACTAACACTTATTGTTCTCTATTTAGTAAAACACAATTTTTTTTTTTTTCCATTCAAAAATTGTATTATTATTGCTGTTTACAATTCATTAGTGTTGGAGCACAACATCATTTATAAAATGAAATATACCCAATCAGCACATGTTCTAACTAATGTTTCTTCTTTATTTAGATGAGAATAGAATCAGTGATTACTAATCTTGTTCATATGAAAGTGTAGCCATGAATCATAGCACTGATTATGACCAACAGCATTTATAGAACATTCATTTTTTTAATTATAGTTTACAAAATTTGAATGGTAATATATAGTAATATTATTACTTTTAATAGTAATGTTGTATCCATAGTTGTTTCCCTGTATCTAGGCATAGGTCTGTCAAGAAAATCATATATCTTTGGCTAAACCTTATTATTTAACCTTATTATTATTATTATTATTATTATTATTATTATTATTATTATTATAATTATTAACATCCATCTATCTATTGTCACAGTCTCAACCAATCTAAAAACACACACTCAAACTGGTATTGTCAGACAATATACAAAAATAAAAAAATCTGCCTTTATTGCATGCCAGGGGGAGGAAAACGGAATACCCAGAGGAAACCCCAGGCACAGTAAAAACATGCAAACTCTGAGGGTGGAGATGGACACTTTCAACCCCAAAGGTGTGAGACAAACATAAATTTAAAAAATACAAAATAAAACATTTATTATTATCATATTATCATACAATTCCGCCTTCAAATCCAGTCCTCACACTTTAGTGATATCAAACATTTTGATGAGAAAGTGCATATGGCTTTATGTAAGACCTGCATTATTAACCAGTGAGCCATTGAACCATGAACCATTGTTTAATTGTGAACCACCAGTGTTTCTCACCAGTTCCTTCCAGTTTCCTGTCTCTTTCAATGAAAGTATTACATACATTCAGTCAAAATAACAGTCAACGCTTTCCAGGACATGAATACAAAACTACTAGGTCCCTAGGCAATGCTATTACAATGTCTCCATTTTACATCCTGGAACATTTAGACAATCTTTACTCATATTCCCACATTCTGTTTATAGACCTGAGCTTTAATTTTAACACAATTAAGCCGGACTTCCTAGAGAGCAGTGATCCCTCCCTATCTGGCATGGGATTTTTTCATTTCCCTACCAAGAAAACTTTGTGTCGGGATGGATCTTCTCTTCCACATACCTGGTGAATCACAGGAACATGTGCTGTAATCATAAATGCCTTATACACTGTTCTTCTAACGATCAATTGTTCAGTGTTACTATTTTCCTGATGACTCATTTGGTGATGTCAAACCACAATGAGTCTGTGTTTAATTAAATCATCCATAGCCAAGACCCTGGAGATGAATGTGCAAAAAGTATGGAAATGATACATGAGTAATCAATAAAACACATTCTTTTCTCTGGAAATACTGAGCCTCACAAATTCCTGAGGACACTCATCCAATCAGACCTCAAATGGGGGTAAAAACATACACAATTGATAAGAAAGCTCAGCAGTGCATGCAGTTTCTGGATCAGCTTTAAACCAAGCACTGTTTGGTTTTAATTAGCCATAAGATATTGCATCTGTATCTATTATAGCTTGGGTGCCTGCATTCCCACACAGTCCTCTAGAACGGGGGAAAAAGTAGGTAAATTATTACAGACTCCTCTCATCCAGCCAATTCCCTTTTCTTTTAGTACCCATCTTAATGGAGACTGAATCTAAGAATCCTTAACTACTTATTCCATATGTTATATTATTGTTAAACAAAGAACCTTCTAACATCCCAACTCGTAATCTTACATTTCATTTATCGTAATACTGCATTTTACATCCCACCACATAGTTACTGTAAGAAGTCTACTGTAAATTACTGTCTTGTAAATGCATTGTGTATATTTTATATTCTGTACTGCTGACAAACACTAAAATAAATCTCTTCTATACTTTACAAGGCAAATTAAAGTTTATTTTCTAATTTGAGTCTCAAAACAAGATAGAAGCCACATACAAGTAATACTTTATCTAATACCTTTATCTTCACCCGCACGCTCAATCGCAAACAATATAACTCTGATATATGTGCCATAAATTCTATGGTGTTTCACTCTAACTTCCATTTCAAAGTAACAGGCACTGAACATGGGCACTCTTATTTCCTCCTCATCCTTACATATGTTTAGTTTTGCATTTACCAACACTTACCTCACTTTAAGATTTATTTTATAGCAAACCTTACTGATTTTTTTTTTTTTGTTTTGCATTATTTGTGCAAGAAATATTTCTTTCAAATGCTTTCTATGGGCAGCAAACCTGAGTGACTCCCAATTATCAAGTCAATTAAGTCTCTTTGTCACGTATCTGTACTTTACTGAAATATTTTCATTTGACTAGACTTTTACTTCAACTTCACTACATTCCAAAATCAAACCTCTTACTTTTTACTCAACTACATTTCGTGAAATCAGTCGTTTTTTTTATTTAAGTGAATTTAAACTTAACTTTTCAAGCATGTAGTGAGCGACCAATCAGGGTAGAACAAGCACTCTGCATTGAACTTGTTTTGATTGGCGCTTGGTGATATCTATTTAGAACGAACATACAGTTTAGTATCAGTTCATCAGAAAACAGAGCATTTTGAAAGTAATAAATGATGGGAGAAACTCCTGACTCGAACTTGCCACAACAGCCATGGCCTTATTTGTGCATTTGTTTTTTTTTTTTTCCCCCAAAGGGTTTTGGGTTCATGATAATTTTATCAGATATAAATCACTGTTTGACTCATTAATATAATTCTAAAAATAGACTGGTGTGCCAAGAGTAACACTAGAGTCCCTAGTTCACCACTGTTCCTTCCAGACCCGGAAACACCCCACAAGAGCTCCAGTTTTGGAGATGCTCTGCCACAGTCTAGAGAAATCACATTTTAGCCCTTGTCAAACTCTGATCATATATATATATATATATATATATATATATATATATATATATATATATATATATATATATATATACAGAGAAAAAGTATTCACCACGTTTACTAAAATGTATTCGATACTTCGTGCAAAAGCCTTTGTTGGTAATGACGGCTTCGAGACACCTCCTGTATGGAGAAACTTTTTGCACACATTGCTCAGGTGTGATTTTGGCCCATTCTTCTACACAAACATTCGTCAAATCTTGAATGTTCTGTTGCCTTTTCTATGAACTCTGATCTTTAGTTCTTTCTATAGATTTTTTATGGGATTCAAGTCAGGTGATTGGCTGGACAATTCTAGCAACTTTCTTTTCTTTCTCTGAAACTAATTGAGAGTTTCCTTGGCTGTGTGTTTGGGATTATTGTCTTGCTGAAATGTCCACCATGTTCCATCTTCATCATCCTGGTAGATGGCAGCAGATTTTTATCAAGAATGTTTCAGTACATTTTTCCATTCATTCTTCCCTTAATTATATGAAGTTTGCCAGTACTGTATGCTGAAAAACAGCCCCACACCATGAGGTTCCCACTTCCAAACTTCACTGTTGGTATGGTGTTTTTGGGGTAATGTGCAGTGCCATTTGTCCTCTAAACATGGTGTGTATTATGGCATCCAAAGAGTTACATTTTGGTCTCATCTGATCAGACTATATTCTCCCAGATTATATTCTCCCAGTATTTCACAGGCTTGTCCAAATGTTGTGCAGCAAACTTTAAACGAGCTTCAACATGCCTTTGTTTTTAGCAATAGAGTTTGCGTGGTGAGCGTGCACACAGGCCATGACAGCTGAGTGCATTACTTATGTTTTTCTTTAAAACAATTGTACCTGCTGATCCCAAGTCTGTCTGAAACTCTCCACAAGTGGTCTTGGAGCTTGGACAACTCTTCTAATATTCATTTCACTCCTCTGTCAGAAATCTTGTGAGGAGCACCTGGTCATGGCTGATTTATGGTAAAATGTTTTTCGACTTCTGGATTATGGCCTCAACAGTGCTCACTGGAACATTCAGAAGTTTAGAAATCCTTCTAAAACCAATGCCATCAGTATGTTTTGCAACAATAAGCTGATATAAATTAGCACTGTCAAGGGGAAGGATTGCTTTCTGATTGCTGATTAATTTCAGCTGGTGTCTTGGCTTTCAATGCCTTTTTCCACCTCCCTTTCATGTGTTCAATATTTTTCTCCCTGTGTCATTTTACATTATTACACAATTTATGGACAACTATGGTTTGAGTTCTTTGTACGTGTGGATTGCATGGGATGTTACTAACATCTGGTAAAAATGAAACGTCCATATTAAGAAATATATTTACTGAGATAAACAGTGACATGTTCAATAAACTTCTGAATGTTTCTCAGACACTTACTAGTCCTTGGCCCTGTGTTTTCTGTTTCTGTGATTGTTGTTTAATGTAGCATCAGGGTTCTGGAGGAACGTTTCATTTCACTGTGTACTGCGGTAGCTATATATGGTTGAAATGACAATAAAAGCTTCTTGACTCTTGACTCTATTTATTTTACCCGCTGTATGTATGAATAAAGTTCTTAAAATTGATGTGAGAGTTAGAACTTAGAATTTACTATTTAGATTTAGACAAATCTTTTCTAAATGTTTCATTGGTTATTATAAAGGTGCTGAATGTGGAAGTAATTCATTTCAGTCTAGACACAAAAAAAGTTATTCATTATTGTAAAATGCAGAAATAAAAAAGGTTCAGTTGAATTAAGCACGACTGAAAAGTTAACTCTGTTTAAAAATGATCTTTATGTTTAATTTCCTTTTTTTTATCAATGAATTAATAGTGCCACCTAGTGGACGATTTTTTTACTTTACTAACAAAAAAAAAAAAAAACTGATTCTAGCCAAACACTCGATTGCAGCATTAATTGGGCACTTCTGTTTTTGTTTTGTTTGTTTTTTGTTTTAAACTGCTTGCATGTTTACAATGCATTATTGATACAAAAAAATCGCAATCTCAATGACTGATCTTATCTAAATGTCTGTTAGGTAGCTGTTAACTCAGATGCTGGAGTTAGATGAAGTCTGAAGCTTCAAAATCAGAAACATTAAAAGCTGTTTGTACAGCTTTATCAGTAACATGACAAACCAAGTAAGAAAAATATATTTTTCTCCTCAGACATGCTAAAACCTTTTAGGTCACATAGTTACTAGATCTAATAGAAACATTGCATGCTGTGTTTCATGGTGTGCAAAATATTTATTGAGATAAGGAAGGCTGTAAAAACTTAATGACCCCAATGTCTTATGAGACAAAGAAATGCATGGCAAAAGGCTTGCAACTGTTATAACCTAATGACAAATTTTATGTTTCCTGCAGACAGCTTTCCCTCTAGACTATTAAACTGAAATCACAGGATACAAACATGTTATTTCTAAGATAAAGGAAAAAGGGATGGAAAATCTTGCACAGCGAAACAAAATATTTTTTCAACTCTGACCTCATAAAGATTAACTGAACTTTCAGGTTGGAAAGACTTCATTAAGCTATGCTTTATCAAATGCTGGTGCTGCTGTCTATCTGCATTAGTGCATAACTGTATTTTGTCACTTCAAATAAGTGAAAAACATGTAAGCTGTAGCCACCTGCCCAGGAGAAATCGATTGATAAGCCCTGTAAACAATCGCAAATATTCTTTGGTCTCTGGATTTGCCATGAGTTTTAAAGTAAACCTAAAGGTTTCCCCGGGACACAGAGTTGCTTAGATCTTTATCTCTTTGGTAATGATAAATTTCCTTCTGCTTTTTCTCATGGGGTTTGCAGTTACAAGATATAGCATACCACAATCCCACAACTGTAACATACTTCCAAATACATGGTGGATGCTTTTATTTTTTTTATTTTCAAAAATGACCATTTTTAAGGTACTTTCCATTATATATATATGTTCATTAAGCTTTCAATGAATAAGACAAGTGCAAATTATTAATGTAATAATAAGTAAGTCAATTTTTTTTTTTTGTGGGCTAAAAACACTCAGCGACCAATAAACATTCTTTGGTCAGAAACAATGATTGATTAACAGACTTAGAAGGTAGGAATTTAAATTTAGAATAGAAGGTAAAGTGTATAATTAAGAAAATGTTTTCAACAAGGAAAGTGTGACTAAAAAAGGTGCGTTCACACTGTACAAAAGTTGACACACTTCCGTGTCGGGGGCATTGCTGTTCTGAGGATCATACTAAACCCCAGCTAGGATGTGATCATCTCTTTCCCTTATTTAAATGAATAGCAACGAAACATACCACTATGTCTGTAATAGGTGTAACTAATAAACTGGCAACTTACATTGATCCTATGGCACCTCCTATTGGAAGGAAAACCAAAATTCATCCAATATAGCTAGGTTGCTAACTGCACAGCTAATAAAATGAATAATCATTCAACACTTACTTATATTGAAATTTATTTAAGGTGCATTTATGAATCTTTGTGAATCTGAGTTAGACACAGATCTATTTAGAAACTTGCATTAGACACAAATCTATTTATGTAGTTATACATAAATCTTTATACTGTTACCTCTAGATTACATTAGCTTTGAGCTTCATGTTAGATACATGACATCCTCAGTAACTAATTCTGTATATGGGATCACCAGCATGGAGGATTCCAGTTTTCTTGACTGTGTAGTATTGGCCAAGTACTGGTGCATTTTTCTGGGCAGGGTCAGTTAGCCGATAACTAGAAAGAGGACAGGGTAGAGCACAGGACAGAACAGCAGCAAAAAAAGGTAAAGAAATTTTTAAGAATTACAAACCGCATGCAACAAAATGCAAAAATAATGATTATAATGAGTGTGAACATTATAGCACAGACAAGCCGCTAAAAATGTTTTATGGTTCACATCCCCATATGACAATGAAAGTCATGTTATCATGAGATAAATATAATTCACGTCTCTTGTTAGAGAGAAAATGTGCCAGAAAAACCATTAAATGCATCATCATTAAATGCAAAAATGTGCATGTAGATGTGTTTCTTTTTATATATATAAATATAAAATATATATATAAAATCATGAACCTAATGTGTATGTATTGTTGCTGAAAGTTTTACATACGTTCTGAGTGTGTCCAGTGGCTCTTTTCTAGTAATTACTCCAGTTTCAGGATCAACAGTGGTGAAAATACACCTGCACAATAAACACACACCAGACAGATTTGTCAAAAAAAAAGCTGCTAGTTCAAAATACATCTGAGACTACGAAGCGCTTCAGAGAGGTACTCTGTATAAGGGCATTTGGCAAGCAGAAATATTTACAGCATTTGGCAAACGCCATTAAAGAGAGTGAGGTCATCTGACAAATACTGTAAACATATTAAATAAAGCTCACAGCACAAAGTAAAGCTGCAATGATTAACATGGAAAAGTACTGGTGCTCACGTGGTGTTGCACAACACATTTACCTCTTGCAAACTGATTTTTACTCATTAATTCATTCAATCATCAAGTAAATGTTTTATTCTGGTTGTATTTTTTTATGTAAAATAAAATTTATTAAGATTATTTGAAAATATGGTTAAAGTGGAAATTAATATAACTGCAGGAAAATGTATTATTGGTGCAACTTCATGATACTAAAGAGGCAATTTTATTATATATAAAAGAACAGTCATTCATCCACATGTTTGAGTTTATAACGTATGTCAGTACCTTCCACAGCCCATAATTCTCTGCATCTCCACTTCGCCAATCTGTATATGCTCCCATGAATCCTATATATGAAACGAAAAATTTGTAACGCTAGATAAAAAGCGTTTCACTGTATAGTACTTTTCTTTTATAATAGAGACCAATAAAAATCTTCAGAGGATGTTTAAGGTTTCAAATTCTATTTAAAATTGTCACTGTATTTAAAGTCTATAAGACTATCCATTGTTAGTTTAAATGAAAGTAATGGCTTCATACCTCGCTAAAAGGCTCACAGTCAGTGGCCACAATGCTGGGCCGGAACTGGCACACAGAGATGTCGCTTCCTAGTTTGCTGCTCAAGTCATTCAGAGAGGCCAAAGACATCAACATGACAGGAGCGGCATCCGGATAAGCCACCTAGGCAACCACAACAAACTAAAGATAACGCACACAACAGTTCACATAATAAAGACATCACGAATAAATAAACCAGAAAAACATTCACTTAAACTCGGTTTTGACTGTGAAACCTTTCACTATAAAATTACAGAGGTTTCACAAAAGTGTGCATTGAATTACAATGATTAATAAAAAAGGTAAAAATAGTTCAAATGCAAAAATAATATATTAAACAAACAAAAATCATATCATAAATAGGCCATACTTAATATCACACATTAAAGTGCAGAATCCAAAAGTAGCTGCTTTGATGAGTTTGCGTTATGTCTATATAGTGACGTCTAATTTACATTTAGATTTATGGCATTAAATGGCCTTATTCAAAACTATTTACAGTAACAGCTAAGAGTCAGTAACCATGAATAAAGTCTTGCTATTTCCAAAGTATACATTTCTAAACCAAACCTTTTCATCGTTCGGAAAGCCCTTCTCAGGAGGTGTTCTGGCTTTTAACTGGGGTTCAAAGTGCACCAAGCGAAAGGTCTTGTCTGCTGCCAGATATCGAGTAAACCAGTTGGAAACCTCATCACCACAGTCTCTGCCCTCAGTGTCTGAACTAAACACCCTACAAACAGGCAGTACAACTGGCCTTTAATAGCTTCATTTTTTTCCATTTACAGTAAGCAAAACACCTATATTAATTTCTCAACAATAAACAACCATTTACATCAATGCTTACTGATATGAGAATTTTTTGAAAAAAAAGTAGCAGTTTATGCTTGAAAACCAAAAATATGAAATTACAACATTATATACAGTACAATTATTTCACTTAGCTACATCCACACTCCTAGCTACCTGCACTTAAAAATGGGATTGGTCGGCTGGTGAAAAGGAAACCTGAGCTCCTCCATCTCAGGAGCATTCAGACAGACCTGGCCCCCCTCACAAGTCATAGACACGAGAACCAAGCGAGGCTGCTGTCTCCCTGTCACCATGTGGCCATCTTCTGTAATGACCAGCCAGTGACTGCAAAAACACAGACATGATACCAGACAGTCATATAATCATTTTTATTCATTTTAACATGGATGTCACTAATTCTAGAAACATATAAAAACATATTTGTTTATCTCAAGTCACCCAAGGCATGGGAGCATTTTATATTAAACACAACAAAGAAGCCTGTAACCTGCAAGTTATGCAAAGTGGAGCTTGTGTGGCATGAAAGTATTACAGTGATGCACGAGCATGTGAAAAGGAACATACTGGTGTCATAGATGAAAGCGAAACATCAGCACGGTAAGCAAAAAGAGTATATCCTCATCATAGTTTGACTACCGTAATTTCCGGACTATTAAGCGCACCCATATATAAGCCGCACCCTCCGAATTTGACAAAGATTTTTATTTTAAACATAAATAAGCTGCACCTGTCTATAAGCCGAGTGTCTACACTGAAACTAATTACCTTTACATAGGCTTTAATGAAAGACAGTGCCTGTTACAACGGCTTGTATCTAAACAGTAGCCTACCAAAAAAGTCATTGTTTACCGTCTTCCTCCTTCCTTTCACAACAATTTATCTCTGGAGTTTATCTTTTGGCATCGTCGTGTTTAAAAATCACCACCGGTGAAACTTTTCTACCGATGCCATGCAGCTCAGAACACAGGTGAAGTGTGTTTTTTCATGCCCGGTTGTTTTCAGCGTGACGAATGATTTGCATTTTCTGTTGCATTTTCCGAGTGAGCGACAGGTCAAACGTCAGAGGAACCCCATCCATATTTATGATGTGGTGCGGCCCGATTCAGTGGGAGCGCATCTGATTTAATATAAAAGTTTCATTGGTTCACCTGAACCCGTTCGACAATTTCATTGGTCTAATATTATGGGGCTCAGTTTTTTAGCTTGAAATTTGTGAAACCGGGAAAAACCCAGGAAAAATCCATAAATTAGCCGCTTCATTGTTTAAGCCGCGGGGTTCAAAGCGTGGGAAAAAGGTAGCGGCTTATAGTCTGGAAAATACGGTAAATACTCTTGTGTCTGGAGAGTGGCACTAGATCTGTTCTGTTGTGACTCACAAGCATCAGGTTGTGTAATCACCTCGCAGCAACATAGTGATTGATTAACCACTAAATCTAAAAGCAGCATAAAACAGCAGCAGTAAACGATTCCATTTTTCAGTAAGTGAATGCTTATGCATTTGTACACCAATGCATATTTTCCTTTCGTTCAAATCTGTTAGCTCGCTGCGTTTTTCGGTTCCATTCTCTTTTTTATAGCATTTGTCTACTTAAGCAGTTAACTTATCTACATTAACAATTAACAATGTGTGTATTTCATTTATTCATATATCGTTTAATTATCCTACAAACATTTATTAATTATATCAAAACAATGTGGTATTATATTTTATATTGCTTTTTTAAGCATGGTTGTCAACTTGTCATCTGCAATTATCATTAAAAACAATACAAAGGTTGATTTACACAAATTATTTTACTTTGCATACACAAATACTGTTTTTTTTTTTTTACAGAAACAACCCAGCATGAGTGAATTTGTCCCCCATGCACTCCTCAACAAGCAGCCACTTGAAGCTTTAAGAGGTCAACATTAAAATTAAAATCCCTGGTTGCTTGCTAGCAGATACTGCAGGATAACATTGTAGTTGCTAGTGTAATTCAATCTGATACTTGCCTCTTCTATCTTTTTTTTTTTTTACATTGAAGTGTGATGTATTTATTTATCCACATCTTCGATTCCTATATGAACGAAGTACTACTACTTTCACTTTTCAAGCCATGTTTACTTGTCTATGCAAGTTCAATGATGACATTCAGCCAATTTTACAGACCCTATACCATATAATGATGACACCCTGCTCACATTGACAGTTGTGTGACAAAGTGGTCTTAAGCAGATCATTTACACTGTTGACAAAAACAAAGTCATCAGGTTAGTGATATAATAGTGACGAGCTTAGTTAACTGTGATAAGTAGCTGAGAAGTATATGTCCAAATGTTGGGTGTAAAGATATACTCTTTACTTATAAAAGAAATCTTGCCAAATGTCACGTATATGCTCTAAATATTTGTGCAAGTAAAAAATTAAATAAAAACCTTTGAGTAATAGGAATACCACGCAAAGTGAACTTCTTGATTGCACTCATCTGTTGATCATTACCTCTGTATTTTCCCTGTTCAAGTGCCTCTTGGCTTTGCAGATTATATGCATATACACCAGAATATATTAACGTTATATAAAAGAAAATAAAAAGCTGCATGGCTACTTAACTTTTGACAAAAACACAAAGACAATTCTCTGCCAAAGCACCTACATACATTATATGAGGAAAACAACTCCCACTTCTCTAAAGCATTCAGTAATAATCTGCCAACTAATTACGAAATCGATCCACTAACGCATGGCATGCGGCAGTCTATAACCTTTTAATGTGTTTATTCTGTTTCCAAATGTAATCACGCCATGCTTCCCATGACCTATAACTTAATAATTATTGCATTAAAAAATAATAATGGAAAGCACCAGAATATCTTGTTTTATAAAATAAAATTAAAAGGTTTCCTACATGCAAATGAAATGTGAAACAATCCTAAATTATGGGAGATCTCCAAATTCTTTTGTTTTGAATGACTATGAATGAATGCCTTTCGCGCGCGCGCACGCGCATTTCAGGAATGTGTAAAAGCAGATGCACGACATTTCTGCCGCGATCACCTGCAATCTTGATGTGTGAACCTCACCGATCACGAAGCTCTCCACATTTCAGGCCCATTCTCATACACTCGGCTTCAGGTACACACACCGCTTTGCCAGACTTCATGGGATGAAGCAACAACTGCGAGACAACTCCGACTCGAGTCAACTTTCTCTGCCTGCGCGTGTATTTGTAGCCGAGTGCGAGTCCGAGCAAAGCCGCAGCCGCTCCAGTCATGCACAAAGCTACTTTTCTGTTCTGAGCAAAGAATTTAACCCAAAAATCCATCTTCGGCTTTAACTACGCATAAAGCAAAGTGCTGAAATATTTATTATGAGTGCGATAAACAGCAGTGCCACCAATAGAAATCCTCCCACTCTGACCTCGGCCTACTTTTAAAGGCGCAGGATTTTGTGATTATCAACACACACGTGTTTGCCATTAGAGATCGTCGGGGGTGCCGTGGGAAATTACACTGTAATGTAACGAAAATTTATTATTAATTATTTAGTGAAAACAATTGATCATGGTTAAGCGCCTGCGACTGTCGGAGTAGTGGCAATACTTCTCCTTGCCGGTGGGTGGCAGTGTAGGTAGCGCACTAATTCTTTGTGTATTAACCTTGTTAATTCATAGAGAAAAGCTCTTCAATAGTTCCATTTGAGCAAGTTTAAACATCATCTCCAAACGAATCAGCCTTCACCTTAAAATAGAAACGCAGACTATTCTGTAAACTTCGTGAACACACTGAGAAACAGGCAACTTTCATTCAAAAATAAACATAAAGGTGAATTAGGGATCTCTCAAAGCTCGCTACCTCCTAGCTGAACTCATTGCTAAATCAAAAGAGATCAAATTATTGTCATATTTACTGGGTTAGACCACAGTGTGTCATTTTGTAAATTGTATGTAAAATTATGTAAAAAAAATATTATGTAAAAAAAATGTGATGAACCTCAAAAAAGGTTGAAACACTGTTTTACTTTAATACACAGATTCGAAAGACTTTTTTTCTGGTCGGTCATGAGGTATAAATAACATACTATTAAATATGGGTGATTAACAGTGCATTTAACATTTTACATATATCATTACAAAAAAGTTCCCTTTACCTGCTAGTGTTTACTTTTAAACAGGTAATAAGTGTTGGACAGTAACAGTTTTTTTTACTTCATTGCTATACTTAAGGTTTTTGTGTGTGTGTGTGTGTGTGTGTGTGTGTGTGTGTGTGTGTGTGTGTGTGTGTGTGTGTGTGTAATTTATCACTTGAGTATTTTTATTTTTGGAAACTTTGACTTCACTACATTTTAATGCGTAATGTCTTACCTTGTACTCCAATACATTTCAGAAAAACATGCTATCCTTTGCTATTTTTACAAAGATACATATACTAGGTTAAATGAAAACCGTCCCCAAAACCACAACTGTAACTTGGCTATTTGTGGGAGTTTGTGTGGTGTTAGGGCTCTACCTCCCATTGTGTGTCTGTACCAGGAATGTGTAGTCAGGAGATGCAGCTGAGTCAGCACCTTACCTGTAATATTCCAGAAAAAATATGTAATTAAATGTGAAATTGTATTACATTAAGCTTCTTAATTATATTCAGCTTCTTTGTTTTATATTTTAAATGCATATTTTTAATACAATTAATAATTAATAAATGTTATTTCTTTATGGGTCTAATCATTTATTTATTTATTTATTTATTTTTTGTCAAAATCGCTGATTTCCAGATTTCAGCTATAATTCCTGGCAAGACACAATAGAGTGCAGAAGTTGAGAGCTCACCTGCTTCACCTCAGATTACACAATCCCATTAAAACTGATCTGAGTGCAGGAAATAAGTGCATGCCTGTGACTATTTGGGCTTGTTATATGCAAAAGATATTTGGGCTTGTTGCTAAAGATCAAACTGCAATAAAAAAAGAATCATGAGAGGCAGCCATTACCACTGCTGGAAAGAGGAGGGTGAGAGCCCAAGTATTGCTAACCCTTAATTTCCTTCTACTATTAGCTAGTTAGCTAGTAATGGATTTTATTTATAAATAAAGTTAAGACTATGCAATGTATATTTTCATTTGTGTTGAATGAGTGAATATCTGAACTGTTTTGATAACAAGATCTCTTCGAACATTTAACTGGTTCTTAATTGGTTCATCTTATATCTTTCCACTGACTGGTTTTAATATCAACATTCTGTTCAGAGGTGAGTTGGATTTTGTGCAGCAGTTTGTGGTACCAACAATGAAATAAAAGGTGGAGAGTAGTATAAGCAGAGATCATCATAGTGGCTATGGATTTTATTATTAAGCTCCTTAACACACACACACACACACACACACACACACACACACACACACATTTGTGGCATTTAGCAGATACATTCACACACACACACCATGACTATTACACACACAATTAACTTCATTTTAAAAGTAGGCCTAGCATGTAGACAAAAAGGTTCAGCATGGATTTGTTCAAGTTTAAAAGTAAATTTAATAAATGCATTAAACCCTTTAACAAGTTATCATGATTTCTCTGATACACAGCATCCTGATTGCTCTTAGGGAAGTCATAAGCCAGCCATAGTGTAAATGGTAGTATAGAAATGGCAAGAAACAGACATACATAAACATCCACTGAGGAACAAATATTGTGTTGGCGTACATAGTCCCCTTTGTATGCAGAATTTTAAGACATATAGACCAAATTGTATTTTGTTAGAGAGTGGCAAATGGCCGGTATTCGTTTTTTATATATGTATTCATATTTTAAATATATATAAATGTTTAAAAAATAAAATGCAAATGTAGTTTGAATGTAATGAAAATTTTAATAAATAGAAACATCAAAAAGCATTGTGGTCAGATTGTTTTTTTAGTCTTCAGTGAAAAATTTGGAACGTTTTATTTTTGTCTTAGTTGCTTGGCGGCAGAACAAAAGCCACAACTGAGGTACATCGTGTTCTGCCCCCAGTGACCTACTGGTCAGAGCTATTTTTACTTTTTCCATAAATGTGAATATCTATAGGCATGATTAGGAATATTGCAACAGATGCTGCCACCATGGGGAGGCGATACAGGCATTTGTTGCAGTGGCACTCCTTCTGCCTTCTGTTGCACTGTTATGCAGACCTAATAGCTCAAGGCAAAGTCTCAAGCATGAAGCGCTTTCTCCTTGGCACCATCTGAGGATCGCACACTTGCCCGTATGGGCCAACCATAGCCTGATCAGCAAGCTGTCTATGAGTCAGAGGGGAATACACATGATACTGAGACCAGATCAGTGTTAAGCAAAAGGAGAGACCTCATGCAAAGCAGCTGTAATTTTGTTTTATCACCACTGATCATAAAAAAATGTCAAATTTGCAGTTTGCTCATTCTGATACAGTACAAGGATAGGCAAAAGAGAGTGCCTTCCATATTTGTCATTTGTCATCATTTTGTGGTGTGAAAAGGCCATGGCATATATTAATGGGATGTGTGTGATTTGTGCAATCGTTGTTTGCTGAGGCTAACCTTGTGCTACTTATCACCGTTAGAACAGACAGAAGAGAATGCATGTAGACATTTATCATCTTGCATCATCTTCAGTTCTTGTACCTCATGCCATGCAACTCTTATGAGGTTAATATACTGTAACTTTCTTCAAAGGGGAGACTATTCTTGTCCGAGGCTGGACAGAGCCAGGCAGAGAACAGAAGTCATGTTGGCATGCCATCTGGATCAGTGGTTATGGTGTAGGTGTTTCATTTTCATGGTCCTGGTCCAATGTTGTGCAGTATTAAAATAGATTCTACACTTTTTTTTTTTTTTTAAATATACAGTGCATTCAATTTACAGTACATAAAATGTTCTTTATTCCATTACAGTCATACAAATTGAACCATTTTAAACAGAAAATTGGTGCAAAGTTGATTATAGCACATTGTGCAGCATAGAATTTTTGAATAAACGTGAATAAATCATGACATCATACAAACAAAAATGGTGATCACAAAACAATAAGACGTTGACTGATACAATATGTGATAATCAATTAGTAATAAAATCTGAGGTTCGAGGAGTGATTTGAGGAGATAATAAGGTATGCTATTGGTATTGTCTTAATAAAGCACTGCTGAAATGATGTTTTGCACATTTTATTGCACCATGTCAGGGAGTCGACTGTAATCATGAAGTAGCCAGAAGTCCGTTATTACTTTCTTTAAAGTTTATATGGTCTCAGGAGGAGACAATTCATTGCACACGCACGTGACACACGTAAGAGGTACTCTGTGTCCTTAAGACACGATAATTTGCAACCTACTCAAGGGCTGGGTTTCAGCACTTGTACTTGAATGCATGCATTTATAGCAGAAAAATACAGTAGCAATGTTTTTGTGTGCATCTATTTATCATCTGTCATCACACATTTATACAGAGCTGCGTCTCTTGGAGAGCAGTCTGAAGGGGGAGATGCTCCTCACATCAGTGGACACAGTGCTAATGGCTGAGCAGCGCTGCGAGTTACACACACAGCCTGTAGAGTCTGGCTCAAAGAAGTTACCCTGCTCCATGAGTGCATCACTGAAGGAGAGGTCTTGCGGAAGCATCACCATCTTCTCCCTGCTTTTATACCATAAGCAGGAGCAGACAGTCTGAAAGTGAAGTACCTCGGCATAGACGCTCTTCAGTCCTTGCCTCTTGGCATCCGGCTCCTGTGTTTGTAAGGTTTGGAGGTTGGTGTGGCGAGAAGGCTGATCTTTCTGCTTGTCTTTGGAGAGCAAAGCCCGTTGTTCTGCATCCCTCCTCTCATCTTCTGCATTCATGGTCATAAAACGCAGCACCACCAGGTTGAGGAAGGCACCAATCACGGTCAGGCCCATCAGAATGTAGACAAAGCTAAAGGCCACGTAATGGGGGTCGTTGTGGAGCGCATTGTCCTTCTGCAAGGCCACATAATCCCCAAAACCGATGGTTGTCAAAGTGATGAAGCAGTAGTAGAAGGCGTGGAAGTAGCTCCAGCCTTCATAATGTGAGAAGGCACCTGCACCAATGCAAAGGGTGCCAACACAAGAGAAGAAGCCAATCGTCACCATGTTGGCCATGGAGACCTCCGGTCGTCGCAGACCCACACATTTCTTGACTTTGTGCAGCAGCAAACGAACAAAGGTGTTAATGCGTTCTCCCAGGCTCTGGAACATCACCAGAGTGAGTGGGATACCCAAAAGCGCATAGCCCATGCAGAATGCTTTCCCTGCATCTGTGCTGGGGGCAGCATGGCCATAACCTGACGAAAAAAAAAATCTAAATAATTTTTGTTCATTTTCACATCAGAGGCAAAGCATAGTGGATCAGAAAAAAAGGAGAAAATAGAAAACCGGTTTAATTAACCTGCCATTTTAGACATCTGTGTTAACCAAAATATATAATTGTTTTAGAAAAGCAAAAATGAAGATCAAGATGTACTAATGAAATACTGAAATAGGGATGACATTATTTAATTTATTATGTAATTTACCAACAAATGTAACCAAAAACACTAATACTAATTCTGGCATCCCAGAATTAGTAGTGCACTTAATCAATTTTTAAGTAAGTATTAAACCTTCACTAAATATAAATGGACATCTTAAAATATTCGTTTGGGGAAACCAGGCTAGAATTGGTCTAGTATGCTCCCAGCACTTACCACAATGCATATGCTTTAGGTTTTTATCATGGCAGTGGTCATCTAGCAACCCTCAGAGCCTTAAAATGGTAATAACACAACACCACAACTTACTATAGCTACATGTTGCTGTTACTCGTCAACTTTAGAGCTGAAAGTGAATGGGATAAACAGACTAGTTAATGTTTTGAGTGTTTATGTCTGATCCGTGGCATTAGGCTAGCGCATACCCCTGGCATATATCGCCTACTCACTTTGTTTGAGCACTAAGTAAATATTAGTACAACCATCCATTACACTTAGCTTTCTCAATATTATTATAGTGATGCTATAAATTTTCCAGAGTGGAGCCGAGCAAACTATTTGAATTAAGATATGTGGTTGATTTGTGTACTTTTTTCAATGCTCCATGGTCAATGTCGAAACCTGAAAGACCTTAGAGCAAACATCTGCAATGCAAACACTATTTATAAACGAAATAAATCACAACTGCTGCAAAACACCTTACTTGGCATCACTGTGCACATTAATAAAAATAAGTGTTACATTACGCACAAAACACTGAAGATAGACCACCAATGTTTAATTCAAAATTTTATAATGGATAATTAATAGAAATGCTAAATGGATGTAACTAATATATATATATATATATATATATATATATATATATATATATATATATATATATATATATTAGATCACATCATTTGCTAATGAGTATTACATATATTGTTAAATATTTGTAAAACAGATATTAAATGTTATTTATTTATACTATTACTAATATACATTAGTTTTGTAATATATTATTATATTATTATTTAACTATTAATATTAATATTTATTACAATTATACAAACCTTCTATGTTATTTTAGTTAGTCCACGTTTAAGATATTAAACGTCCATTTCTGAGATTATGTATTTTTTATTATTTGCATTACACTATATAATATACGCACGAGAGCGAGTGTGTGTGTGTGTGTGTGTGTGTAAAAGCACTAATATTAAAGGTGGATTAATCCACACGCATAGGTAAAAAGAGAGATGGACCCTCACCTATAGTCGTTATCACAGTGATAGCGAAGTAAAAAGAGCCCGCGAACTTCCACTGCACTCCGGCTTTGTGTGGCTTCAAAAGCAAGACCACTTTCTCTATCTGCTCAAAGTCGTTTTTGGACAGATTGTACCTGCTTATCAGCTGAGACTTGCGGTAGTCCAGCTTTCTCCGCTGGCTTTTTTCTTGCTTTGACTCCAGTGCGTCGAAGACTCCCGCTCCAATTAACAAATAGGACAGGGTGCAAATAATTAAAGCCAACGTGCGCACGTTCTGCCTCTTCATCATCTTAAGTTAGCTAATCAAGTATCCTTCCGTCTTCAGAGCTAG
Source organism: Silurus meridionalis (assembly GCF_014805685.1). Classification (NCBI taxonomy): domain Eukaryota; kingdom Metazoa; phylum Chordata; class Actinopteri; order Siluriformes; family Siluridae; genus Silurus; species Silurus meridionalis. The sequence goes on along the minus strand of NC_060891.1, from coordinate 14,381,891 downwards.
ATCCGGTTTGCGAAAGAACTTTGGTGATTCATGTCTTTGCTGAGCCCCTCATGGCTTTACCGGTGGGATGATCCTTAAAGCGGACCTGACAGAGAGCAGGATGGAAACTAGGAGCTGTTCCTTCAGCACCACCCCCCAAGCAACGGGAGGTAAGAGGCCTTATTTGGTCATTGGTCATTTAGGTTAAATTAGGTAACTGCCTATAATGAGATATCTAAGAGCTTCAGGTACACTCTGTGCCTCTGCAGGTGGGCTGATATCACTGTAGATCCACCACTACGCTTTTGGTAATGTTAGTGATTGCTTCATGGCCTGTTATTAGAATGAGTAGCATTAGCCACCACCAGGGAATTGGCACAAGGACCTATAACCGTGCAAACTATGTTTTCGTAACACTAAAAAGCAATTCTTATTATTATATCCACATGTACTAAACTTAAAATCATTTATTCAACAAAATTGTAAATTGTTTTAAAAAAATTGGATCGGAGACCATTGCCGTTTGGTATATGGAAAGTTTTTCCTCATCTTCTTGCTTTTTTAGTTCTTAAGAAACTATCACAAGGCAACGCAATTAAACAATCTCCAACATTTATTGACCACTTTTGTCAATAAGGAGGCTGTAAAATAACTTACCAGCTGGCACTGATGATCTACAAGTTTGACCAGCTCAGCCTGCGTTTTGGCAAATGGTAGCTTTTTAGACCGAACTGGATTTTTCCAGCCTGGCTAGATTGTACATAATTGTATACATAAACTTCTTAAACGTATAAGAATTTAGAAAAGTATACAGGAAATGTAATATCTAGTTGTTTGGGATTTTTTTTACATTTTGTTTGTAACATAAGTAAATTTAAACGCCCTCTGAAATGTATTTGTAAATAACTCAAAGAAAATGCACTGTTGCAAATGTTGACCTAGCATATATTTAAACATGATATGGTTTCCAAGCATTTTAACTTGTTGGCTAGCAACACATTTAGCAGTGTAGTCAGCGAGTAAATATCCCCTCAAACAATCCACCTTTTAACTGCACTGCTCAGTTCCTCAGCTTACAGCGGAACAAGCAGAGTAATAAATTAGTCACTGATTTACTAAAGCCTAAACAGTTTTTTTGTTCATCTACTGGATTAAAACTGCTATTGGTTAAAAAACAACAATTAAAAATATATAAACTCTGGTGTTGTGTTCATTAGTTTCTTTTAAAATAAATGTAGCATTCACTAGATTGTGTTTTTTTTCTTTTATTTTATAAACTGTACTTGGCCCACATCAAATTTTGAACATTTAACATTGATGTGGTAGATATGTGTATTAAAGCATATGTGAATGGCATGTTGAAGTCAAATTCTAACCCATACAATCATGGCATTCCAGAATTCAAAATTAGATACAATTCAAATTATTAATAAAATAAATCTTAAAATCTCACATAGTAATAGAAGCTCAACAATGTGATGTGTTGTCATTATAAAGATTTATCAAAATCAAATTTAGTGTAAATAAGTACTTAAAATGGCTAACCAAGTCTAAAAACATGAAGAAAAATGACATTTGAAGTTTTCCTCCATTTTGTTCCTTTCAATTCTTTAGCGCTAAAAAATGAATGCAGTTGGTCTCTTCAGCAGCCAGCCTGATCTCTTAGGGAGATTTTTATTATCTATAAATCTCTGGCAAGCAGTACTATATTACAAAGAAAGAAAAAAGGATGGAAACTATTTTTAAATTATTCTATTTTAAAGAGCTATGGCACAGTAAGCATAAATATGATCTTGGCTGGATGTCTCTTGCATAATGTTCTAAAACCCATAAAAATGGGGATTCAACAGTTGTATTTATGTTGAACATAATTCGGTAAGATTATTGTGAGATGCATTCCAGTGGGTTAAGGCTCCAAACTGGATCATGAGCTGGTCGGAAACTAAGACCTCCTGTAACCATAATCACAAGGACCTTAATTCTATATTGCTTCACTTCATAACACCTTAATCCAAACATAGGAATCTTTACAAATACAATCCTTTTCAATAAACCTACCATGATTAAATAACAGTCAGAAAGGCTAAATAACAGTTATTTGGACACCAAATGGAAAGTGAGACCACTGGTGAGCTAGCAGGATGGTTTGTCTTGGTTGAGGTTATTCAAAATTGATATCAGTCTCTACAAAGCTTCAAACTCATCTATTCTCTGCTTGGTGTTGCCCATACGGATCTGACGCAGAGTCTTGTACTTGTCTCTTCCAGCACGCATGTTCTCCATGTGCAGAAGGTCATTCTGAGTTTTCTTGGAATCGTCCCGTGCATCTGCCAGCTCAGAGCTCAGGGCCTGCAAAATATTTGTCAGACAGATTGGGTTAGTCCAAGACCTTGTAAAACAAATTGGTGCTACAAAGGTGATTCAATTAGCCAATCACCGGTTCAGCCTCACAAATTCAGGCCAAGAACTTCAGTTAATGCTCACTTTAATGATCAGAATTAAAGAAAGATTTTATTGCCGTGACTTTAACCCTGGCCTAGTTGTTGGTGTACACAAGCTGTTTGAGTATTTCTGCTGATCTTGGGATTTTTCTGTCTCTAATCTTTTTTTTAATCACAGGAGATCAGCAGATTCTTAAATACTCAAATATACAAGTTTAATAATAACAGTCTCTGTAATCACTTTTTTGTCTTATTCTGATGTTTGATGCAAACTGAGAATGTATCAGCATGGTTTTATTCAATAGGTTGCCACTTTCATAAATGAGCAGGTGTACAGTTGTTCCTAATAAAATGATCACTGATATATCTTACCATAAGCTGTCTCTGCACACGCTCATTTTTCTCAGCCTCGGTGAGACGGTCCTCCTCATTGCGGTTGTTATCAATGCCTTCAACCTGGAACTCAGCACTGTAGCTTCGCATGTTTTCCTCGTGGTCATCGTGGTCCTCCACGTGGACATCTTCTGCAATGAGCATGGGCGGCGGTGGCGGTAGTGGTACTGGAGCAGCCATCATCAAGTGCAGCTCCTCACGAGTCTTCACCAGGTCGTCCTGTGCCTCTCTAGCCTAAGAGCCACATGGAAATAAGTTGATCCAAACATTTTATATTGAAAGACACATTCTCAATATTTGACTATTAAAAACTGCGCATATCATGATCACACACATTTTTTTATTTATTTTTTATTTTTATTTTCAACAGCTAAAGTACAGTATGTTGATAAGAAAGGTGTTAATCACCCTGCTCTGCCATTGGTCAGCTTCTTCTTCCTTGACTTTCTTGGCCTCCTCCAGCAGGGAGATCTTCGCAGTGTACTCCGCAAGTTCTGCAGCCTTCAAGAACAAAAAAAAACATAATTTAGCAAAGTAATCAGATAAAAAGAAGTAAGACTCCATAAATTAAATTTTCTTGTAGTCTAAAAGAGTAACGCCTAAATGGAGTTCAGTCTGAGGAGCTCAACAAAAACATCTAGTTCTATCTAAAGGGCACCATATAGGATTATTTACCCTGTCTTTTTTGGGGAACCTTCAATTTTCTACATAGGACTCTATTTTGGTAGGTTTCACATAGAATCCATAGAATCCAAAAAGATGGAACCATCAAAAGAACCAGTTAGGAAGTATTTATTATAAAAATGTGTACCTGCTGTTTTTATTGAACTACACATTAATAACTGCTTTTAGGAATTCCCAATGCTCACCAGCTGCTCCTGGCTCTTCAGCTGGTCTTCAGCCTGTCTTGCCAGCTCTTCTTTAGCCAGCAGAGCCGCCTGTCTCTCAGCCTCCAGACGAGCAGCCTCTTGCTCCACCTTTCGTCTCTCCTCCTCCAGTCGCACGGCCCTGTCCAGCTGCATCTGCAAGTCTGTGCAATGCATCAAAGCCATCAACAGGGGGCAGCATTTGATTTATAATGAAGCAGTAAGTGATTTCTGTCAGAAACGCTACAGTTCCTTTTTAACAGGGTGTGTAAATAATTCCTGTACCTTTCTCTGCTTTCTTGGACTTTTCCTCAAACTGGGTAAGCCTCATCATCATTTCTCGCTTCTCTCTCTCCATCTGCTCCTTTTCTTTCTCAATATTTTCTCTCTTCTTCTTCTCATTTTCGAGCAGGGCCCTAAAGATGTCAAAATGTTACTATGCAACAAATTCAACAAATACACTCCACTCATGTATGTCTGGTGCTCTTATACTCTGTTGTTTCACATCATTTTTGGTCTAAAGTGTTGAGAAATGTAAACAAGCCGACCTCTCCATCTGTCTCTGGTGTTTTTCCTCTCTTGCCTGTGCCTTCATCTGCTGTACCTCGATGGTGTCGGGCTTCCTGCGCTGCATGTACAGCTCGTGGTTCCCCATGCACAGCAGCAGGATACGCTTGTTGATGCGCAGGCGAGGCGCATAGAACACAAAGTCCTGAAAGAACATGAGCAGGAAGAAGCTCAGGTTGACAGTGATTTAGATCAACTCAGGGGATCTGTAGGTTCCCTTCTATCCCCAGAAACATGTGTTGGGAAACTGTAGTCTAATTGCTTTTCTAGGGTGTTCTTAGCTATTTTTAGACAATACTGTATAGCTATTATTAATTATTCATCTTGGATTGAGTCAGCTATTATATGTTAGGATTAAATTAAGAGGATATCAAAGGCAGGCTTCAATATGAAAGGCTAATCTAAGATTCTAAGACATCCGACTCCATAGACTACTACAGTATCAACAAATACATTTGTATTGACAACAAGTAAAGGTGTGGCTTTACTTATGACAAATCAATGAGTCATAATTTTATTTATGAAGCATGAACGGTACGTCACATAAGGTGTGTTTTGAGTATCGTTGACCTCTTTTCATAATATAATTAATCTTCAAGCATATAACTCAGCAAAGACTATGAATTATTTAGTAAAGTTTAATGCAACTAAAAGCAAAAGGTGTCTAGTTACAAGAGTCCAGAATGTAAGCCTAAACAATTGGTAAATTAAAAAAATTAAAAACAATTATAATAAATGAAGGGATGTCACACTTACTGGGGCCTTTTTGTCAATTGGTTTGATGACAAACTTCTTGTCATTGAATGATATGTTCCTGATTTCACTCCAAGGGAATCCGATCTTTGGTGTCAATCTAAGCGACAATACAACAGGTATGCGATTATTCATCAAAGGTATAGCAAAAAAAAAACATCAACATCAAACTTTGGGTGCAATGACCTCTTAATAACAAGAACATTGCGGTCATGTTTACCTGCAGCACAGAGCCACAGAGTTTGTCTGAGTTACTCCAGAGTTCACTGACTGAACAGACACTAACCTCTGCCATACTGACCATAACACCTGATTTACACTAATATCATAATGCCATGTGCTGTTGATGACTAAGTGGTTGATTGTTTTGCTGACTGAATAAAATCACATGAAATGCATACTTGTCATTATGCTCATAGATGTTAAGTCCGAGAGCATCCACACCAAGAAACAACTCTGTTCCTTTCTTGTTCTTGATGTCGAAGTAGTTGACTCCATACATCTCCAAATCCTGTGCGATTTTCAAGTACTCCAGCATAGCGTCTTCCCTGGGGACCAAGAATGGACATTTGTAATTTGGGAAAATTTGTGTGATGGGGTCCATTTACACTGAGAAAAATACATGACTCACTTTAACATGCCACTGTGCTCCTCATGCCAAACCTGGATCCTCTCCTCCCACTGATCTTTGGAGAGTTTGTGCTGCTCAAGGACTCTGTGGAGGCATGATTATAAAGATGGATTTTTTTAAACGAACTGGTAAGTCATAAACACATCTAAAAGTAAAAACTCTTCAATCTGATTTTGCTCTTTGACCTAAAAAGGATATGAAGTATCTAAAAAGATGATATCATTTAGGATTATTTAGGATTTAGACATTTGGGATAAATTATGATTCATTCTATAAAATGGTTACATGGCTACTATTACAAAATGAGAATGTAAACTGAGAAAATAGTATAGAGCCTAGTGTAGGTTCGACTGTCCAGACTCACCTTTGGGGAAGCAGACGCTCTGATGTAAGGTAACCAGACTTGTGTGACTCCTTCGAGAAATCTCCATACTTGGCCTGCACCGAGTAGGAAGCCAGTAGCACGGCTGTCTCTGGGGGGCAGTAGACATTGTCAGTCAAGATGTCTTCTTTCACCTGAAGGAAGAATAGCTTGCGTGTGATGTCCTGGATCAGCTCATTGTCCACATCCTCAGGAAAGTACTTCGCCCGGAACATAAACTGTAGGGGGGTCTCTCGCTTCACATCCTGAGATAACACCTGGGGCAACGCAAAAGAGACAACAGAAATGTGGTGTAAGATAGTGATTGTGGTCTACAGCTGTTTATATGTGTATATAATAGGGCACATATTACAGATATATGAAAATATCCTACATTAAATATCATAACAAAAGAATAAAACACAAACATTTGGAGCTTTGCATTTACTTGAAAAGCCGGTTTCCTGGGCGCACACAGACCACAATGTATTTTCAATGGACACTTAGCATTGACATTGTAATTTAGTCAAAGACTAGGCTTAATCTGTGTCTGGGAAACCAGCCAGGATAGCTGACTAGTCAAGCCACGTGATCATGTAACCAGAGATGTGAATAGATGTTGTATACTCAGGCTTTGTTTTGCATTTTGAAGTTTTCCTTTTAGATCAAACTATGCAATAAAGTGGCAGCATGGTATATATACTCCCTGGACATGAAAAACAGGTACATGTACATATAGATATAAATATACCTTTTTCTCCAGTTTCAGCCAGGTGAGATATCCTTTGTTGTCCATATACTGCAGGCCAAAATACCAGACCTCTCGCAGACCCACTGTCTTGACAACCTGAGACAAAGAAACATTTTTACCCTGACTGTTTTATGACCCTGACAAATCTTCATGCCAATAGGAGAATAGTGATTGCATGGAAAATGAGCTTGGATATCAATATTCTAGTCTGTATGGCATGTCATGAAAACTGACTACAGTACAAGTGATACTGGCATCAGGTATAAAGGGTGGGGTTCAAGTTGAAGGGTTGGATTTTGCAAAATATCTAAACCGTTGTTCATCTGCACGTCTCTGTATGACAATGTAATCGATACCTTCCAGGTAACACATCATTAACAGTTATCAACTATGGAACTACCCATGCCCTTCATCAAACCTTTTCTTATCAGTTATATGAATTTGCTGGAGTCCCCCACCTAAAGGCCCAATGTCATGTGACACCTCATGCCATAAACTAGACATTGCCAGGAGCTATAGGTCAATATTTATGCCAATCATTTACTCTCTATACCCGCCCAATGGCACATATAATGCAGATATTGACAATATGTAACCTTGTCTTTTGTACAAATTTTTACAAACATTTTACATTGTAATTATTTAAAACACAGACTTCCATTCTCTATAAACTGCACCTTTATTAACAGCCTTTTTCAGCTGTACAACAGTCATTAAAATACTAATAAAAAAAACTTCAAGAGACTGGAATTTACCGTGTAGTATTCGAGCATTGTTACAATCAGATATGTGGCCATACCACACGTGCCTTTCAACTAATGTCAATTACCTCATAAATATCTGCCTCTGGATTTAGGCCTGACTTGGGGACTAGATAAAGCTCACCTGCTCAAAGAGCTGTTTGCCTGTGGTGACAGACTGAATGGCGAATTCCAGTTCGGCGTCCATTGTGGTGACGCGGACGTTGACCTGTGGGAGAGCAAACACGTAAGAAAGGTCCTAACTGAGTGAAGTGTAAAGACGACACTTTGTGTCAATCAGTTGAAAGGAATGTCACTACACCAAGACGTGTTAAGATAAACACTGCAGCTAAAGTCTATGCCTTGTACAGGAATTATGTCAATTACATGACATGACTTGAAGCCAGTTGGTCTAGATTCAAAAAGGTTACATGAACATTCATTGCAAATGCTTAGCAGGAAAAAATTTGTGTTGATAACGCACAAACTGCGTGTCATGAGCTTAACAGTGTTGCTAGGTCAAACATAAGTCTGGGTAAACATAAGCAAATGCATGCAAGAAAATCAACAAAGAAACTCTTTACTTGCTATGGAGTTTCACAGTAATATGCCTGACATTATAGTAGTAATGACTAAAAAAGCTGACACTAACTTATGTTGCACAAGGGTTCAATGGGGTCTATCTTTACAGCACTTAAGTAAGTAAGTTCATAAAGACATTGTGTAACTGTCGCAATGCAGTTAAACCTCTGTCAAGGTTCACTGGCTGTGAGCAAATTTCCTCTCTGATGCATATTTTCTTCTTTTATTATATATATTTATATATATATTTGGTTTGGTGGATAGGTAGAGCACATTTATTTAACCATAGAGGATTAAGTATCTTCAAAGCATTTGCGCTGTACTGGATTTGCTTATACCATGACATTTTTTTATCTGGCAACAAGACTGACCTAGTCCAGGTTAGGACGCAGTATGGACTTTCTGATTCTCTTGGAGCTTTGATTAACACACACCTCTCCACTTCTTCACCAATGCACAAGTCACTATGTACACACTACTCCACTCAAATAATTTCCACTGTGTTTGCTACGAACACAGGGACTTTTGTTCCTGTTCATGATTGTGCTTTGGGTGATAGAGGATCTTTGGAATTTGAAACCTAAATCTCTCCAATTTTGTAGTATATCCTCTAGAGAAAAAAAGGATCCAGGCCTATAAGAGCATTCATTTTATAATGTGAATAACCAATACCTTTCAGTTAAATTAACAAAATGATCCGGATGACTAAGACTTAGTTAAAGTTTAATCCCTAATGAATAGCAACGTGACATCATATTCAAACATTCGTAAATTGCGGCACAGGCGCAGTCTGCTGAGCTAATCTTTGACTTTACTTTTACTGATTTCATTGTACTTGAAAATGGTGTCTAGTGTCAGGTTAATCTTTACAGCTACATAAGGTGTGTTAAATATATACTTCAGCTGTTAGTCTCTACTTTGGACTCGGAGTCAGTCTCAGTTCAAATCGCTACCCTTTGTGCAATCATAACCAACTTTTCCAAAGTCACACTGGTTTACACAAATGCTTGAAACATGATGGTCATAAAGCAGCAGTTTATCTCCCTGTACAACAAGTCAAGTCACTGAAAACGGTGCCAGACAAACCAAATGTTCACATTCTCATTCTGAAGTGTGAAATAAAGGTTTGCCGGGTTTCGTTTCTGAACCCAATGGAATGTTTCAAAGACAACCAAAAAACCTGTCAGCCAAGGCCGGCCATGTATGACGCATTTATTGTAAGTCTAAGTGTCACAAGTGAAGTGTGGTCGACTTTTCAACACGACAATCTACTTATTATACAGTTTTCTATACATAATTATAAAGAATAGGAAGTCCACAGTGTATCTATCTTCTTGTGTGAATATAAAATGAAATATCCCATGTCGGTAATAGAAGAAGCAGTTATTACATGGGTAAAATACACGTATACTGACGACACCTGTGGGTTAAATCACAAACTTCCGCATAACTCAAATCATTTGACACTTTTCAATGAAGCGCACAAAGATCTCATGAACTCTACAAAATACACACATTATTTCATTCGGTGTGGGTGAATGACTTTTGATGTCATTTGTAGTTAATAAAGTTATCTGAGAATGTATTTATAGTACCTTAATTATACACATAAAGCACATTAAAGAAAAAAAGACAGTTACTTACTGGTTTAGGCATGATCCTGGTGTGTGTGTGTGTGTGTTTCTGCTTTCAGGAAGGTAGCGAAATAAAGGTGAGCTCACACCGAACCGGCTTTAGTTGTTGCTTGACTGACTGAGCTCTGGAGGCGAGGAGCGCTCGGGTTGAGGTTCATTTCTGACTCATTGTCAATAGATGGTGTCAGAGCCTCGCCCCGATAATGGCTACGATAAAGCGTAGAGCGCGTTTCAAGTTAAAGAGTGCCGAGGCTCCACTTTAACACACAATTAGCGAGTTTTGAAGCACCTTGAGAAACGCGACCTTTGTTCCCAGATGGAGAGAACAGAGTGTTGGCTGACCTCCTGCGAGCAACCCGCTTTAAAAAAAAAAAAAAGGAAGAAAAAAAAAAGAAGAAGAAAAAAAATAGGACATTCATATGCGTTTCAATGGGCGGAGACCGACAGGTGTAACACACCAAACGAGTCCTATGACAAAGAACAAGTGGCCAGGTTAGTTCCTGCTGAGGAGTTTCTACTAAAACATGACACAGCACACACACTGTTCCAGTCTGCTTTTGGTTTATTTTGTACACAATTTTTCACAAAAGTGCTATTAACATTCATTTTACATGAACAACCGTTTTTTCTTTCCTACTATAGGTGTGTATCTTGGAAATGTGTCCGGAAATCCACCCTTAATGACTACTTCATACATGTTGGGTGTGTCAGTATCGCAGGTCACCCTGTGGTATGCGCTTTTCCCTTCATTGCTTACTTAGGGATGATCCACAATGATGACATACATTCAAGTGCCATTTGCTGCCACTTTAAAAATCACCGTTGCAATTGAGTCCCGAGTCTAGACTTGACTGGATGTGGACAATGCAGCAAAATAAAGTGCAGATGCAATACAATTCACAAATCACATGAGCTCATCAAAGCTGAATTCGATACAGAAACCGTATATACAATCAAAGACTTCTTAGAAGCTTTTGGAATTTTTACAGATAATGTTATTTTGCTTCAAAATACATCAGTAGAAAAAAAAATATCCCACAGGTTTACAGGTGTAACACAACAAAACACGTCACACATAAGATTCTCTGACATCCAAATGATCCAAAAGCTGTTGACTACAGCAGTGCAATGGGCCGTTGCTAGATTCTTCAGATTTTGTCTCTGATACAGACCCCTGTCCTGACTCTGGATGGGTAGATTTCGTCTCTGATACAGACCCCTGTCCTGACTCTGGGTGGGTAGATACATCACTGCTCTCTCCACCCGAACAACTTCTATGTTTCACTGAACAGGAATTTGATGTTTCTGCAGTTGGGAATGTAGACTGACTGCATGTGTGCATTGACAGGCACCTGGCAGCGTCAACAGTCAATGGGTGCCAGAGTGAAAGCGCAACATGAGCATTGTCTTGAATTGCCTGCTCATAGGATGGAGGATTACTCAAAATCCTGCTGTCCACTTGCTGGAACACTTCCTCACTAGACACACGTCTCTGCTTTTGTGACACAAGAAAAGTCCTGTTGAGAGGCAGCAATTCAGGAAGAGTCTGACTGTGGCGCAAGGCTTTCTGAGCTCGTTTGTTCATGCCGCCTCGAGAAAAGCTGATCTCAGTCCGAGACTTTGGGGCTTTCATTGATTGAGAGCGTTTCTTGGTGGCTTCGCCAAGCGCAGTCCCATTTTTCTTAGACCGGCTGGGGAAAGACAGTTTACGTTCAACAGCCAGTCTCTTACTGGAGGTTGAAATAATAGGTGTACTAGTTTGGATGGAGCTCTCTGAGGCAGTTGAGAATGTGCTTTCCAGAGAACTAGAGGAGTAGCATGAGCAGTCTTTTGAGGAATGCTGGAGATGATCACCTAGAGATGAAATATAAATGTTCTTATGCACAGATAACAACCTGTTGCCCGCCTCAAATGAAACATATTCATCCGAGTTCTGTTTTGTCATATTATGTCCATAAAAGTCCACATCTGTGTGACTCCTGGTTAGGGCAGGTTGGTTTCGAACACTTTTGTTGAAGACAATTGTTGGCTCAGAGCACCGGCGAATAAAAGGTTTGCTAGTTTGTTTCACAGCGTCAGGAGGAGGACAATTGTAAGCAGTCCAGAGTTTTCTCTTCAGTATCAGAATGGAAGGCGTGCATTTCTGTGTAGCTCCCTTTATACCCATCTGCGTCAGGGTCATTGCTGTCATAGGCAGAATCATGATGGAGGGAGGACAGTGAATCTGGAAAAGAAAAGACATGCTATATAAGTAAAAGAAAATATTTTAAAATATCCATATTGTCTGTTATGCAATTTAGATAAAAAATAAAAGAAAATAATAATAAAAGCTTATTACCATGCTTATCACTGAGTTCATCCTCATCTGGATCCCCAAGAATTGTCAGCACATCCTCTCCGAATATCTCACAACAGTTATCAATGAGGAACTTGGTCAGTTCTGTGACCTGAAATGGTAGCATATTTGGAGTTAGTAATATACAAAACCACCAACATGATATTACTAATATGCAGACTATAAACAATAATTAATTCAGATCACGAAACAGCATACTTACATTTCTTAGCACTTCAATGTCAGTTTGGAGTAAGTTGGGTGAAATACAAACAGACAAATTGCTGGAATCCATCTTGTTTCTGTCACTGTTGGTGCTTATGTGGTACAGCACAACAATCAGGTGTTTCAGAAGGATAACATTTGGCTCAGGAATGGTATTAATCACACTGAAAGGAAAAAGCACAGGGGTAAGATTAAATTGCATTGTTACTCAAATGTTACTGAATTTCATTAGTACCATTTAAAATCGGACTTACAATTGGAGCTCTGTGCACTTTTCATTTAAACCCTCCTTTTGCATTGCTGCCATCCAGGCCTGGTACTGATCCACCATTAGCAAACTGCCAGGGAGGTGCCTCAAAAAATCCTGCCATTCATGGAAATTGAATTCAGAATATTAGCATACTTGGGTATTAACATGTCATACACATAACTATAATATCATTCGATTCTGGTAGACACAATTTAACTCAAAAAGTGTTACCTTGAGAAGATCAGCTAGTAAGATCACAGGCTTATTTTTCAGATCCACTTCCACCCCATTGTTCAGTTGCTCCTTGATCTCTTTCAGAGCCTTGGCATTACCAGCTTTCCTAAAGACTCCTTCTGTGTAATGGCCCTTTCTGTACAGCACTAAGAGAATCTCCTAAAAAATAAAAAAAAAAAAAAAAAAGGGGGGGTTTAACATTTTTGACATTGCATATAATACAAACAGCAAATACAAACTTCAAATTTATATTGTATTGTCTGGTGAATTGGAAACATACCATGATGGGTTTTGGGGGATTGCCATTTGTCTCACAAACATCTGACAATGCTTGTCCAAAAAGTGTCTTTCTTTGAAGCTGAGTATCACAAGCAGTATCCATCTGTTTTCTGTGTACCCGCTGTAAAAGTTTTCTCCAGCGCTTTCGGTTGATATTGTCTGTTAAGGCAAATAAGCAAAAACAAACATAACCTATGAATTCAATAATGAATTTAAAATGTAATAAGACCTAAATGAATTCAATATTTTTTGTAGTACTATGTCATTGGATACAACAAACTATTGGTAAATTGTTTTATAGTTTTCAAATTAACTTTTTATAACTTACCAGTGTGGGAGGAGTTTGTCAACTTGCTCTCACATGTTTGCTTAAGTAGGGGGAGTCCCATACTATTATGAACCTGAAAGCAAAAGAGGGATCAGTTTAAAAAAGTACCAAGATCCCCAGCTCAAAAAAGATGTTTTCAATAAGTTTTAAAGACCTCCTCATTCTCAAATATAAAGATTAAAAGTTACACATCACTGCATGTTACAGAGAAGGACAAAATTCCAGTCTCCATTCCACACACAAATTTGTGAACAGGATTGAATTTTTTAAAGGTGTTTACATGGAGCTTTTTTCATGTTTGCCCTTTGTCAGACAATGTGCTGTATGCATATGATATGGAGTCTGAAATACTTACATCAGAGGGTGGCATGATGAGCAGGTCCATGCTGTCCTCAGACTGCGATTTTGTCTACAACAAAAGAAAATTGAAGTGCTTATCTTGTCAGGGAAATGACACAGTGAAAGACAAACCAAACATGCACTAATCAAATCCCCTGATGTCATTAGGAAACAATAGGTATGTGGAGTGGCTGGCTAAAGGTGAGAACTTACCACAACGTGGCCACTCAACACCTTCATCAGTGCGTTATGGTGTGATGTCTACAAAATACTCCTGTCAGTCAGTTGACCTGGAAAATAAAAAATGATTAATATGTTTAAAAATTCAAAACAATATCTACACTTTAAGCACTGTATAATTTGGTCTAAATGTTATGAGCATATGCATAAAAACAACTGGCATATAAACAAGTGTATGTATTACACAACATATGGAACTTATGTGTATTCAATAATTAGAATGTATATAAGCTTGCAATTATAATGCACTAAAATGAAAAATCCAATTTACTTAATTCAAAAACATGACCATCAGTTCCAATATAATTCACTAATCAATACTACCCTAAACTATTGTAGCAAATTAAACCCAAATCTTTAACAAACTGAAAATTTTGTTACATGAGTTTCAACAGTGAACACTGAACATATTGAACACGAGCTAAAATTAGTATTTTTTCCTCACCTCTTAAAAGCATCCAGTCTCAGAAACAGCGAAAGTGGTTGTGTTGACACAAGAGCAGCATGACACCAACACACGACTCAGAGAGACTAACTTAGAGCGACCCATTGCACTCTACAAAACTCAAGTGGGTGGGCAGAAAGGGAAATTCTGATGTGCAATGGAGACAGGAAGCAGCATCATGGACTCCCACTACAACACCCCCTTTAGCTTTGTAGGCCAACAACACGTATGCTGGTGGGTGGAAAGTGTCACATGCATCACCATAACATGTGAGTAAAAACAAGCATGTAGCACATGGGTATATTTGAACAAGGTTTTGCACCACGTTCAGTTAAAAATACAACTTCTCAATTACTGGCTAACTTAAATGGGCAAGTTTAATAAAAAAAGAAATAGCTAAACAGATTAGTAGACTTCTGGCTTATCTTTCTCTAATCGGTCTAAATTAATCACAAACTAGAAAGCATTCTCAGGAAACCAACCATTTGAGTTGTATAGATGGACCGTTTCTCTGTTTTTAAAAAAAATCCCTGCAATATACTTTACAGTAAAAGATCTCTTTTTGGGATAATTATTTGCCAAGCAAGCACTTACAGTAATTGAGCTTAAACAATGAATCATTATTACTAGAGTCTATCATTGTGGTGGGAATTTTTAAGAAACAGAAAAAATCATTGTGAGATTCAATGTTTGACAGTGTTTTGTTTTCACTGGTTTACTGTCATTTCATGAAACCAATCGGCCCCCATGTCTAAGCTTTGAACAATAATGAGCAAATTTGCCATTTCTTGTAATTACCTAACTATATGCCTGGCCTCCTACTAAGTATAATCTATATGTAAATTAGTTTCAGATCAAAATCTCTTTGGTTCACAAAGCACTGTGTGGGTAGTTTCACTTCAGATTAACTTCACTAGGCTAAAGTACAAAAAAGAAACATTGGAGTACAATGTGATTTATTAGTGTAAAAAACATCACCAGTTCAGAAATCATTCACACCGACTATGATATATTTAACTGTAAAGTACCCAAAATCCAGACATAAAAGCAGTTAAGATTTGCCCAATAAACTCCGTGTTATTTACAATTTCAGAATGCCAAATTTAGCAGTGAGTCATCAAACTTTCCCAGTCATACACCACTGGTTAAAGCAAAATGATACCTATGAGGAGAATATAGTTCTACCCAATTATATTATATGTAAACATTATTTTAAAAAATGTTTTTTTTTTATTCATACAGGTGGGTGAACTGTTTTCTATGACATTCAAAGCACCCACCAGGGAAAAACCTACATAGTATATGCATCATTCGTTTACTCGCATGTGGGCAGAAAGACAGACCGCCAGACTATGTCAGGTTTAGCCCACCTCCCCGCAACCATACAGGTCACTGGTGCGAGCAGAGAAATAATATTATATCACTCTAAATTTTGGATAACACCAAAAGGTCAGCAAAAAATTAAGTCCATTTTGTATATACATAAAGTTGAATATACAAGCAAGATATTAATGTCTTTTTGAGCTTTTCATTGTGTTCCGTGAATTGTATGTACAGTCCATGAATTATTTAAGATGATCACAAAACATGAACAAAAAAAAGATTGCATATCACCTGAAAAGGGATTCTAGAGTAAAAAAAAAAAACAATTTATCAGATGCATAAATTTGAATTGGACATGTATTAAAAGCAACATCTTTGTAGTCTGAAATGACAAAAGTCAGAAAACAAACTCGTCTGAACAAATTAAGAAGATAGTGTTCAAGATATACAAATGAGAAGCAAAAACAGCAAAATCAGTAGAAAATTAATCTTGTTAGAGGCACATCTAATAGTAAGATCACAAGATAGTAATCTTGTCCCAGTATTAATCAATACAACGTCTTTAACAAATACTATTGAATCAGCCTAAATGTTCCATTTATCTTAGTATCAAAGCTCGTTTCGGATGTTGAAATGAGGCTGATCCTCTGGTTTGAAATCTTCATTTGGGCTGCCATCTTCATTGAGAATGCGCCTGTGTGTGTAACCTACTATGGGGTACTTCGATTTGTATGTTTCGCTGAATATGCGATCGAGGGATTCCAGCTCCTCCTTCGTAAGGCCCGTCTAAAATGAGAGGGGGGAAAAAAGGAAGTTGCGATTATTAATTAACTTGAAAACCCTGTAGAGAATTACAGCACTGAAAAGAGTTCAGCCACTCACTGTATCATGGGTCAGATCTTCAGGATTAAGCGACATTTTAGCTACAGCCCGGGTTGAGTCCTTGCCCACGAGAGCATTGTAAGAAGCGCTCTTGCCATAAAAGTCTGAAAAATTACCAAAATAATATCACTTGATTAATTTCATTGATTTGCAACAGCATATATAAGGACCATATCAAGGTGGAGGAGTTCAGGTACCTGGGGTCAACAGTGCAGCGTAATGGAGAGTGTGTTAGAGAAGTGAAGAAAAGAGTGCAGGCAGGGTGGAGTGGGTGGAGAAGAGTGATAGCAGAAGTGATTTGTGATAGAAGAGTATCTGCAAGAGTGAAAGGGAAAGTTTATAGGACTGTGGTGAGACCTGCGATGTATGTTTTAGAGACAGTGGCATTGAGTAAAAGACAGGAGGTGGAGCTGGAGGTAGCAGAGCTGAAGATGTTGAGGTTTTCGTTAGGAGTGACGACAATGGACAGGATTAGAAATGAGTTTATTAGAGGGACAGAGCATGTAGGATGTTTTGGAGACAAGGTGAGGGAGGTGAGATTTAGTTGGTTTGGACATGTGCAGAGGAGGTACATGGGGTATATCGGTAGAAGAATGCTGAGGATGAAGCCACCAGGAAGGAGGAAAAGAGGAAGACCAAGGAGGAGGGTTATGGATGTGGTGAGGGAAAACATGCAGGTAGTTGGTTAGAAAGAGGCAGATGTAGAGGACAGGGGGGGTATGGAGACAGATGATCCGCTGTGGCGGCCCCAAATGGGAGCAGCCGAAAGAAGAAGACGACATTCAAGCACCATATCTAATAACTAGACCGTGTTTATTGTGTCGAGTCCAGTCCGCTTGTGCCGTCAGTCCAACCATATACAGTACCCAGTGATACGAAACACATTCTCCCAGGACCAAGCTGCTACATAAAAGAACATGAATCAACATAAAGCTAACTGGGGTATGAGATAAAGTGCATGTGTGTGACATTTACTGTAAGAAAACTACTGACCAGTGCAGATTTGTGTTAGTGCAAATGATGTCCATATAATAATAAATAAATACGATAATTGAATTGTTGTAGCAGCAATTTGTGCAAAGTTTTGTGCAAACAAAAGTTTACAGTTAATGAGTCTGTTTATCTGTGTTTCAGTCCAGTTACTTGGTAGTGAAGTGACGAATGGCTTAGGGAAAGAAACTGTTAAAATCTGGCCCGAATGCTTCAGTACTTTTTTTCCCAGAAGGCAGTAAAGTGAGTCTGAAAATGCAGGTGTTCAGATGAATAAGAGGTCATTGGCTACATGAGGAGGCTGCACACTTCTGTACTTCAGTGTAGTACTGTTAAATGCATTAGGATAGGGTTGATGTAGGAGCTGCACCATGTCTACAACTAACTTTTGCCAGATGTAACGTCAAACACGACTCCCTTCACGGCCATGTAAATGGGCTCTCCGTCCTGAAAATTAGGAAAAAAATAACAACAAAAAAGAACCAGAAATTACATTGTGCAGTAAAAAGTAAAAAAACCTCTCACGACTCAAAATGATTTTTTTTGCCACGGAGTCTACCTCACTCCCATCGTATCGTCTCAACTCTTCATCGGTGAACAATCGCACAGGTTTAGACACAGGTTTTACTTTTAATCTCATTTCGTCCGCCAAGCACACGAGCATCAGGGCAAAACAGGGAACGAGTTGTTTTAGCATTGTAAAGACTGGTTTTTCTTCTTTTTTTAAAACGTGCGAAAGAAACGCTTTTAATCACCCCAAAAACAGAGTTCCCGTGACGGCTTTGAAAGCCACGATAATAATTCACTAAACCATAAAAACCGCTTGGTTTGACACGAACGATCTCTTTTCCTTCAGAGGTGTGTATGGAAAGTTTTTCTTGTTGACACTCCAAACTTCCGCCTCTCTCCAGGCTTTTGTTTTGAAACAGGAACTCGTGACCGGATGTGGGCTGCGGCTGAAACAGTCGTGTTATTCTTATATATTTGTACATTATTTTTTGGATAGAAAAAATAGTATTTAAACTCAGATTACTGCACACTAGTGGTCATCACCACTATTTTGATTTTGTCTTTTGTAGTGGAAACAGCTGAGATCGTTTTAACAAGTCTGCTGGCCCGCACACTCATCATAAATGCGGATCAGAGCGGCTTTTTAATAAGTCGTTTCTTTTTTTTTCGGGAATATAATGGATCCAAGGGTTCTATACATACACACATATATATAAATAATATATGGTGTATTTAGGTAAATAGGCGTTCTGTTTATTCTTTTCCATTTCTTAAAATGATTGGACTGAAGACTTGGGTTTAGTACTTTTATTTCCCGTTCACGTGCTTATCACGGGCTGATGGTGTGCTTGTTTGATTTGTTATATACAGAATATACTGACAGTACTACATAATTAAAGCAACAACAACAACACACTATTAAATAGCATGCTAATCTAGTACACACACACTGTCGGTCCCACCACTGTTTTACTCTAAACATTGAATTAGTAGCTGCTGAGTTTCTCATACTCAGGCGCCGTGATGTCAGTGCTGGCGGTGGACCAGCTGAGAGACACCTCAGCACTGTCCTCATGTCCACCTACCACATGCCTACTGAATCTATGAGACAGCTCGGACATTAGTCTGACGCTGTTAAACACGTTGCCAGGAATATTGAAATCAATCGGCGAAAAAAAATGCAACGGAAGGAGACGTCTTGCTGCTACCAAGAGGTATGTAATAGTTTCGAGACTTGAATTAAATACGACCAGACTGAATGTACGTGTTGTAGTCGGTTACCCTGATTAAAGAAAACACGCATGCGATGGATGTTATAGCACAGGATTATCTAATGGGGAATTTAACCGCTGCTGCTGCTCTGCTCTTCTCTGTGTGGTCATGTGATAGCAGCTGATCCCCTTAAGATCATAGCGCGTGCACTTGATCCAGTGCAGTTGGGGTTAAATGTCGCTTCATCCTCAGATAACTAGTACTTTTTAGTACCTGTACTTCTCCTTGACCTGGTGGTACCATTAACACTACAGCTGGCTTTGACTTTGCATAACTTCTGTAATGTGAATGTATATACTGGAGCATACCTTTTAAGCACCTTAGAGATCAGTACAGTAGCTTTTAATGAGAATGAATGCACCCATTTCAGGTGAAAGAATATCCACCAATGGTTTAAGAAAAGTATTATAGGGGGGAAAAAGTACAACCGTTTTTTTTCTGAGCGTGGAGATACATAGTGTGTGATAGATACATTTGTCTTTTAGTATTGTATATTTGGCATTAAGGTAAATAGTTGTTATAAGATTCAAATATTCATGCTATGAAATATATCATGCGAATAAATAGCTTTTAATACAGAGATGAACACACATGGCAGGGTGGTATACTTTCTATTTTATAACATATGCGTCCTGTATATTCCAAGATCTTGTACTGATTGGTAATCGAATCTAAATGTTATAGTTTAATGACGAGGATTGTGCACGAGCATCTGCAGCTTATCAGCACAATGGAGATGTTGCCGAGGACCAAGATGAAGCCGGGTGTAATGTCTTGCCAGGTGTGGATGTAGCTCTTTTTAATGAAATCTGACCTTAATTCAACTGTAAATCTTGATTATGCTGTTTCCGTGTTTGCAACATGCGTATGAAATTGTCCCTAAAATGATGTCTGGTCTTCTTACAGATGTGGATGTTATGGACAGCAGTCCACAACCTACTGCCTTCAATAAAGCTTGTTTGAAAAATGTCTTCACGGTCATTCTCGTTCTCATCTACCTTATGCTAACAACAGTGGCTGTATTTCTGGCCTATCAAACCATTTCTGACTTTCTGGAGAAGCTTAATCATCCTGTAATGTCTGTGTCCTACAAAGAGGTTGAGGAGTTTGCTTCCCCAGGTGGGTTCATGATTCATTGTTCACTTTAACAAAGTTTGGAGAATTCAACAGAGCTTTGGTATGAACTTAAATAATGTGTATGCATGCTCTTTTTTATCTGCAGGAATTGCACTGTACCCAGGGAAAGCTCGGTTATTAAGCTGTCGGCACCACTATCATGATCACATTCCCCCTCGTCTATTAGCAGGGCAGACAGAGGACAGTGACTGTGTAATAGAGGAAGTTATTTATATTGACCCATACACAAACCATTCAAAAGTAAGTTTATTCTGTGCTTTCCTTTATATGATTTACCAGCAGGTCTTTTTAATATAATTTTTTTTTAAGTTATGTACAGATCTCTGAGCTGTATAGTTTTATGTGCAGAAATATTGTCTTAAAAGAAGTCTTTGTAGATGGTCTTATTGTTGTAATGAATAACTAGCTTGTTGTGTTGTGCAGTGGTTTGCAACTGCCTTTTAAACATGTCTCATCCTGTATAATTGGCATGTGTATTCTGTAACAAAATGCCTGGCATTTGCTTGCAAGACTGCATCAAATATCTAGAGAAAAAGGTTTAATCTAAAACCATTAAGGTTTTTTTTTTTTGTTATCTTCTCGATCAAACAGGTTATTAGTTTAAAGATTTTACCCCTTGAAGGATTCTGTTCAAGTTCCGGTCTGGAGAGTCAATGTCCTCATTCACTCTCCTGTTTTCAAAAAGCTGCTTAAAAATAAATTTCTGAAAAGTCTCATTAATGTAATGCTCTGTCTACCATTTACCATATTTGTGTACCACAATCCTAATAGGAAGATCAGCCCAGTGTTTTTGAAGCCTGCTTTTGAAACAGAAACAGGTTGTTTACATACATAATGACCTAGGTGTGTGCAAAGCATCATGGAAACTGTATTAATAACGTGTTATGTAATATAAATGATGTGCTACATAAGCGAGCCATGGTGGTTGAAGGTCCAACAGATGTCAGGAACCGAGAGCTCATATTTCTACAGTTCAGTCAGAACGAAACCGAAGAGGACTTTAGTGCCATCAGTTACATGCTGTTTGCCCAGTTCAGTGACATGGTTCAGAGGTAAAGATTAGTTTCTGGAATGTGCACCAACATTGTCTGATTTATTCTGTTTTAAATAGTAAAATAATAGTAACAAGTAATACACCTGTTCTTTGGTCACCAGCTCAGATAAAGCTGAATTCATGCAGGACTGTGAAAAGAACTACTCGATGTGGACTTTCTCTGGTGGCTTTCGTACATGGGTCAAAATGTCTTTGGTTAGGACATCTGGAAAGGGAAATGAATCTGTTGAATTTAGGCAAGAGGTGTGCTTTGATTTTTTTTAATAATTATATTTCCCAAATTTTAACAATGTTGTTAGATTGTGCTATAATCTGTACATTATTTTTGCAGTCTAGTGTGGTGAAGTACAATGACAGGAGGCCTCCCCCAGAGCAAACTAATGAGCTTTTCTTCATTGTGTTTCAATGGCGAGATCCATTTATACAACAAGTCAAAGATGTAAGTAGGAGACTTGTGTTTTCTATAACATACCGGAAAAAATTATAATGCTAATGGTTCTATCTAAAAGTCATTTCGAACAACTAACGTACTAAATCACACCTCTTTGAAAAGGAAAAGTATAAAATGTCACTTTTATTAACTTAATCTTCTTTTTGTCATCAGATTGTCACAGCAAACCCGTGGAACACCATAGCAATTCTGTGTGGGGTCTTGATGGCTCTTTTTAAAGCAGCTAACTTTGCCAAGTTAAGCATTAAGTGGACGATCAAAATCCGCAAAAGACACTTAAGAGCAAAAATCAGGGAAATGAACCAAATCAGCTGACTGACAATTAACAGTGCATGGTCCAACATTCCCTTTTTACTGACAACACTTTTAATGTTTACCCAATGGATTTTAAAGAGAATCTTTTATATTTATAACTAATTCCGACATAACAGTGAACTGTTATTTTTTTTTATTATTATTGAATCAGTATGTATTACTTGAAATTTTACAATGACTACTGACATTTTGAACATTAATTTAGAATGTTCTTCACACAAGAGCTGGATGAGAGAGTACCAAACTGACTTTGACAATATCGAGAAATCTTTACTACAATTCTTCTCCAGTCTTTTTCTCAAAAACATTAATGCTAGATGCTACGTTGCCTTATTTCAGTTGTCTGTGCAGCAAATCTTACATGCATGTAGGGCTTGATCTCTGAAAGCAAATAATCAGTTGTGTGGGTGTGCCTTTGTGTTATCATATTTGACTGCTCATTATTTTTATGATTTTATTTTAAATGTGCTCAGAGACCTAATTGATTTTAAACAATCAAAATGGAAAAATTTATATAAAACCTTAGTTTGAAGTTTGTTACTATGTCTTTACTTTTGCACTTTTGTCAGTTTGAAACCTACGTGTGGCTGACATTTATGACAGTTGTCATAAATGTCATCAATTTATGACATTTCGTATTGTGACCCACCCCCCACCCCCTGTATACTAGTTTTCTTTCTCCTTATGTTAGACCATGCAGTTTCATCACCACGATGTTGATTTACAATATATACTTTGCACACAATCTTTCATTGAGTAAGAATAAAGATTTATGTGTTTTAAGATATAATCTGATTCAGATTTGAGTTCACATACGACATTAAACCGATTTCATGAAACCGACATTGTCCTGTGCGTCTTTTTGAGTACTTAGAGACTGTTATTTTGAAAGCCCTATTTGGTGGACATTAAGAACAAAACCGAATCACATCTCAGGGTAGGTGAGAATGTTCGTCATGGACTAAGAAAAGTTTTAATAATAATAAAAAGAGAAACACTGTATAAAGACGGCGTCTAAACTCCGCTTGAATTAAGGGGTAGTTATGGGAAAATTAGCAAGTGTTTATCCCGGGTGCAGTTTCCGGTTGACTGGGAGATGCAGTGTTTGCTAATAGAGCTAGCTGTTGAGTTAGCATGCTTTCTTTTCACCAAATCGTCATTGTTTCTTCAAGTTTGATATAGCGTGCTTATGGTTGGTTTTCTCATTTCTTTTTAAATCTTTATATTTATTTATATACATAATTAATAACGAAGTGGAGTGTTTATATCCTCCGCGTAGCATTAGCTTTAGTATAGCTAGGCAGTGTGGAGACTGAAGGGTGGATTATTGTGTATAAGTGGGCGTGTAAAAAACTCATTATAGAAGTTCATGTAGGTGTACAGTGGGTCAGAGCTCCATCAATAAAAGAAAAAAAAGATTAAAAACGATTATAAATAAACTATTAGAACTTCCCATCCCAGTCATTTATTGTTTGTTTGCTTGCTTGCTTGTTTGTTTGTTTTTTCCACCCATTTCTCTGTGGAATAGTAGCAGCTTTAATGCCTAAAGTAAAAAAAAAACAACAACAACAAAAAACAGTGCATCTGCATCTTGATTTGATCCTTATATCATTTACGGCATGTTGGAGAAGAAGAGGGAGGTTTAAGGAGGATCTCATCTCCAAACAGTAAAACATATTACATTAGGAGGCACATTTATCTTCTATCAGGTTGAGTTTTTAATCTTTTATAATAAAATCATATCAGATTCCAGACGTTTACACTGAAGTCTGCTCTTAGTCTTGAGTGCGTTTGCCTTTTACCTTTTGAAAATCACTGCGTAAATACTGAATGTATTTTCCAAAAAATATCCCAAATGACTTACGGTTAGTGGTTGTATTCAGAAAAACCCAGAAGTTCAGAAGCCCAGGTGCCACAGTGCCGTTTTACAATTGTGCAGTTTATTCTTATTAACTTGCAGTAGCGATGCATGGATGAGCTTGTTTACCTTACAAGTCTCAATTTCATGATATAAAACTAATTCCCATGAGTAAAACAGATTTAGATAGATAGATAGATAGATATAGATGTGTGTGTGTGTTAAACCAATGTTAGTCTAATAATAAACCAATTAAAGCATTTTGTAAAATATTTAATGTAACTAGGGAATGAAAGGTTTGATGAAAGGAAGAAATGATCTATAGTGATCATCTTTGCTTCTGATCATCATCACTGTACCTCGCAACATCTTAAATCTGCTATAAATGGACATTCGGTGCAACCCAGATAAGGATGGGTTCCCTCTTGAGTCTGGTTCCTCTTAAGGTTTCTTCCTTATGCCATCTCGGGGAGTTTTTCCTCGCCACAGCCGCCACCGACTCGCTCATTAGGGGCAAACTTACTTATAAAGAACATATTCACTTTTAATCACCACATTTTCTGTGTAAAGCTGCTTTGAGACAATGTTCATTGATAAAAGCGCAATACAAATAAAAATGAATTGAATTGAATTTCGGCAAATGATGTTTTCTTGTGTAATTACTTGTATCAGAGCTCTGAGCATCGAATGATGGATGTTATTGATCTGATACCGGATGTCTTAGTAATCAAGCATCGCTGTTGATTAGTCATGTGCTATTTTAAGAATCACATGGCAAGAGTGCTTTCGAACAGGTTCATATGCAATGTGTGCTGTACGTGAATAAACATTTGTGGCATTTAGCGGACGCCCTTGACCAGAGCGATGTATAAAAGTGCTTTGAGTCTCTAGCAATGAATAAATCGATACTGGTACGCTAGATTACAAACTTAAGATAAATCCCGTATCATCCAGCAGTTTCTTCCTTTATAAGTATGATGGAAAAAGAAATACTGCAGGACTAGACTAGCAATCAGCCAAAAGGTCATTTGGTACATTGAGGGTTAGGTGTATTTACGCTGTAACAGGCACCGTGTGACCTGCTGTTTGAGGAGTTTTTCAGAACACACACTCCGGGGCATCATACTTGCCCAGACACAGTAGTGGTCTGCATTTAGCCCCAGGAGCAGCATGCGCTCTCATGGCATTTATACTGGCAGTGGCGCTTGAGACACTGACCTCTTGAAACTTTTCCAGCTTCGTGGTGCTACGATTCTAAGTCTGAGCTGAGTTCTTCTACATGTGTTGATGTATAATTAGGCAGATAAATACGTCAAAGTATTTGCCGTGCAAGCACAAGACCGAGGAAGGGCTCCTTTCCTTGAATTTGTTTACTAGGAGTTAGTCTTCCATCAGTTCATTACGTAACTACGATTGGTGTTCTAATCATTACAAATGCAAATATTTAAAACGCAGTACGAGTTATTATTAACTGCAGTTAATTTCACAATTTCACAGCTTGCTTTTGCAATTTTACATGTTAACCACTTCTTGTTTCCAGATATGCAGCACATATCTGTTATGGGCTAAAATAGATCAGCATCACCACCAGCATCATGGGGAAAACCCAAACCTGCATTTTGTGTGAAATTGTCTACAACTCCAAACAGGTGAAGCTGGTTCCTTCTTTATACATGTTCTTTTCCATCTATGTACATAAAACCTACCTGTGACTAAGTTAATAATAAGAACCAGCTATAATTGTCTGTCTGAATCTAAAGGCATGTTTTGGGTCCACTTATTTGCTTAGAAATAAGAGTTACTACAAATCAGTAGAAAGTTCTTCTGAATGATTACATCTATGATAATTTATGATAAATTGAAATAACCGTCAAATCACTGAGACATTGCCTTTTAGAAATATTGCCTTAATCAATTTCTAGTACAGTTCCAGGGACATTAAGAGATTGTCAACGTCCATTAAAGCTAATCATGCGATTTGTGATTGCATTAGCTTTACACTCTATTAAGACTACTTCAGCTACATCATCAGCCAGTTTTTCCTCTATCCTTTTCAACTGTTTCAAGTTTTCAAATTAAGGTTTCAAATAAATCACCTCATGATTAGACAAGACCAGCAAAAGCTGCCATTTTAGTGAGTTTAAACCATTTACTGGTGTCTCTCGTTTTCTCCAAAAGGAGATGAATGAGCACATGAGAAGTATGCTGCATCATCGGGAGTTGGAGAATCTTAAAGGCCGGTAAGTGACTGCATTCATATAGTCTGTCATATGAGTTTCACTCACTCTGTAATGAGTTTTGTTCATTCTTCTTCCACTTTGCCATAATGTATAACGCTGTGTATTTTGCCTCGTATGGTTTGATTACATTTATAGTGAACTCCAGGAACTTCGTCATCGTTCAAGTTAATGTACTGTTAATTTTACAATGAATTATTATACTAAAGCGTGCATCGTGTGCAGCGACTCAAAATTCTCACGCAGATAATCCGTGAAATATTCTTCTCAGATGATCCTTTTTTATTTAATCATATTTTTTTTTACAAAATTACCAAAGAGGTACAGCGTTTATTGTACAGCGAATATATTTATATAATCATTTTATCGAGAAGAGTTGTTTGTATGCAAATATTATAATTTTTTTTAAATATATATTATATTTAAATATATATAGATATTTAATTAATGCCAGATGACACTGTTGAAACAATTCAAAATTGATACATCAGAAAATCCTTCTGTTTCCAATCTGATTATTTATGCCTTTAAACATATTTATTTATATTAGAACGTTAAAACAGTGCAGGTTCGGATTTTGGGAAAAAAAAGGTTAATTAACTTTTATCGCATGCCGGCAAAAATATAAGGAATTTATATATATTAAAAAATATCTTATAAAAAAAAGTTTATATTTTGAACACTATATAATCACAATCATTGCCACCTTTGTATTTAGTTTATTTGTGCAACATCTCCAGGCAGAAATAACAGCACTAATAATACAGTGCTGAGAGGTTCAAGAAGCAAAACACATTAATTGGATTGTAGATTGATGGTCAATATTCTCAAGTATAAAAGTCTTCTGCTATAATTTTTCATCTCTTTGGAGAATTGAGAGCAGGAAATTATCCTTATTACAGGATCTCTCCAGAGTCCTAAGTAGACTGGCAAATGGATAGCTATTTAAAAAAAAAATATATATATATATATATATATATGAGTGTGTTTTGGATCCTTGTCTTAATTCTAAATGAAAAGTTTATATAAGCTTGTCAGGCATCTCTCTATTTTATACCCACTGCTTGATTTATGAACTTTTGTGTTATTTTATTTGCGTATTCTATACTCAAATGAACAAATTTGGCTTCATTTCATACAAACATGCTTCAGCTATCATTTTTGTTCATGAGAATATCTAAGTGGGGCCAATCGTTGTGACAGATAATCCAGTTAGATTTATATGTTTACGGTGCAATTATGCTCAATTTTTAAAGCCATCTTTAACAACGGTGCCAATAATTCTGGAGCACTCTGTATGCTTGAAAACGCATTAAAAAATAAATAAAATAATAAAACATGATTAATCATAACATTCTGTTTAGTTTTAAGAGTAAAATATTACATTGCATGTGCAATTTATTTCTTTATTTACATTATGAATGGCAATATTTCTCAGATGGCACTGGCAGTTAATTTTATTAGCACTCTGCCGTTTTGTTACGGTTTGCATGTGATATTTTACTTGTTGTAGTTGGTGGTAACTGTAGTTAGGCACATGTCATATTTATTCTTCAAAAGGACAAGCTAAAGTGGCTGCCATAGGACAAGAATAGGTATATATGGGCACTGAGGAATCAACATTCAAGGCCAGCATAGTGCAACTGTTTCTATCATGCGACTGTTATGTAGGCCGCTGGAATGTGAAAAGTGAGACTGGTACAGAGGAAAACCAAGTAACCTTGAGAACATAACACTGGTGCACAAATATCACTTTTTGTATTCTGTCTTTATAGATTTGCACATTATATTTGGGAAAAAATTTAATTCGTATCTGCATATATGAAGTTAAACTTAAAGCGCAAAGGGTTAAAAGATAATTTGGAAATAAATGTATTAAAAAGTTGCACCATCTTAGAACTGTGCTTACTAATTAGAGTTTAGTACTGATTTAGTACTAATTTAGTACTATTTTTAATACCACTCTGCCATGACCCAGTTTTTGGTATGGATTTGTCAGTTGCCTGTAAGGCAACTCTTTATAGCTCATAAGCCTGGCATTTGGGAGTGGAGCTCTGGTGGAGAATGGGGGTTTGCTAGGCAGCTGCCTGCTGCTCATATTACAGCAAATGCTGGAGAGACCCACCCTGATGCTTACAGGGAGGGAGGAAGGGAGGGGGAGTGCAGTAGCTAAAGTGGACTGTTTGTAAGGCATTCACTGCAGAGCGCAGCAGACACCATCGTGGCAGCGTGCGAGGGCTCGGCTGCAACAGAGAGGGTGCTGGCCTCTCGACAGCTCCAGGCTCTATTTCTGGTGGCGAAAACATCATGCCGTAGGCCAGAGGCACTTTCCCAATCCATGCTGCAAGCATGAAATGAAGGCTTTGAAAACCCTCTACAAGATCAGGAAGATCCAGCTGTTTTTCTTTATGTTTTTACATTACACGAGAATAAGTCAGTTTGCCTCCTGATCATTTAAAGTGATTGTTGTTTTTTTTTCCATTGAATATTTTTTCTCTTTATTTTTTGTTTTATTCTTTTTGAGTTGAAAAAAATTCTCTCCGTTTCCTTAGAAGCATAAGGGTATGCTTTCCCCCCCCAAGATTTGTGTGGAACAAAAGTCAAGGCCTAAGTTATCCTCGAGCCACCTGTCATCCACTTTTGCAAGCAGTTCGCCATGCCTGAGGGCATCATTTATCGGCCACTGTCCCCTCTCCTTCCCAGGGACTGCGGGCATGAGTGCCGGGCATGTGGAGTAACTGTTGTAAGCCTGACGGAGTATGCAGATCACATCTCCAGCTCCAAGCACAAGCAACGTGTTGAAGCCCATGACCACCAGATATCGAAAACGGACCAGGACGAGGACTACTTTGACAAAGAGATGGTAGAGCTCATCGAAAAACGAAAAGAATTCATCAGGTAAAGTTGTTTATTTATAACTGGATAGACTGACTTAATTAATCATGTAGGACTGTTGTGCTGCAAGGGTGTTGTGCACAGTAAATATTTGTGGCCTTTTTTTGACGCATTCCATTAACTCAAGTGTTTTGGGGTATTGTAGGTTATGTATTAAAATATTTTGACATGATCAGTAGTCCTAATTAACTTAAGCAAAATTCACCCAGTTTTACCCATGAGTTTTAAAGCCATCGTCATATCCAGCATACGTTTAGCTCTATTTTCAACTGAACTACAGGCTGGTGTCATGTATCTGCAAGCATAAATCAGTGCTACTCTCACTCACTTTAACTCTTCATAGTACTTTAGTAAGCAGCATTCAAATTTCTGCTTTTATTTAATTGTTGTATTAAAAATGAACACGAGTTAATAAAGCTAGTGTTTAGTATTTGTTGTAGTGTTACTATGGGTAGTGGCACAAGAGGTGTGTTAGTCAAGTGACTTGGCTTGCGTCCAATGTCTTGTCACATGTAAAATCATAGGTTCTAACTTAAGTAAGGGCAATTTTTCTTTTCTTTATATTTGACTAGTTGTCATTCAAAATTTTATCTGTGGAACATAGAAATTCACGTTTTTACTTGTCTGATTTATTATTTACGTTGGCTTCCCTTCAGACAAGAGGAAGCTGCTTTGAAGAGGGCTAGAGAGGAACAGGCGACCATGAGAAAGTGGAAAGATATGAAGGACCAGTGGCATGATCCCAGAAAATGGCACCAACAGCAAGGTGGTTCTTGGGGCCCTCGATTTTCCAACTTTTCCTTGTCATCCAGAATTGGGTTAAATGCCAACTTGCAAGAACCACGTAGGGGCCCAGAGTTTGATCGTGACAACTGGAACAAACGGCAGATTAGGAGTGCCACTTGGCATGCTGAAGGGCCACCTGACTTGCAGAGATGGCAATCCTTAGATGGACGAGGTGGTAGCTTGCATAGCAGGGGAAACTATTGGGGGGCTGGACCAGGCACCTATGTAAATTGCTTCCCACAACAGAGAAACCAGTTACCCTGGTCTAACAGAGAAGGCAATAGAGGTAACTTTGAAAGACAAAACGACTTGCATTGGCAACCCTTCAAAGGTAATCATTGCACTGCACCATCTAGGACACATCACAACCAGAAACCACATCATAGTACAGAAGCCCAGAAGAAGTGCAACAAAAGACAGGATGGTGCTGGAGAAAATGATCCTGGAAAGGGCAAGGGAAGGCCAGACAAGGCCCACCGTTGGGCACCATATCCTCCAGGTTTGCTTGGAGAGCCTTCAGCTCAAAGTGATATGCAGCCTGGATCAGATAAGGTGAATTCTGACTCCTCTGAACATAGTAACAAAAGAAGATTAAATGCCAGCACTCAAAGCTTGGTGGGGCAGTCACAAACAGACCTTGAAAGCAGCCTCCTTGAATCCTCTAAGGCCAAGCAAGAATATGAGAAAGATCACAGTAAGCAAAGCACCTGTCCTAATAAGAAAATTAAAAACAGTGGAAAAATGCAGAGACGTACATCTTCACCCTCTTCTACATTGCCTTTTCTTAATCAGAGGATTGAGAGATCCACCAAGCAGTGTGAAAAAAAGGCCACTGCTAACACTGATTCAGTGACTAATCTCAGTCGAACATCAAGTCAAGATTCTGTTAACTCTAAAGCTTCAAAGCTTTCTCATGCACGTTCCAAGTCCGCTCTAAGTGTTTCCATCGATCAAGAGCAAGAAGATCTGATTTCTGAAATGCTGTGCAAGGCAAAGGAGAACCTTTTGTGTAAGCAAATCTCAGTAAAAAACCCTGCCACAGAGGATGACCTCAGAGGTCAGCTGCATATCCAAGAGGACAAGTTGATAGGAGGTTCAAAGCTGAGCAGGGCTAAAGAACACTGTAACAATAAGAGGAAATCAGATGAGAACCACGACCGAAGGAAAGAAGAGGAGAACAATGGAAGAAGCGAAGAATGGCAGTCCCTTGAAAAAACTGAAACTGTTGTGCAATCAGGCTGCTCAACAAAAGACAACAATCTGCTGTCTCTGCAATCGCTGCAGGTCAGCACTTCCACCATGGACCGGGAAGATGAGGAAGAATGTGCAGAAAGGGAAGATCTCGTCAGAGATCAGGAAATACAAGCTATGGATGAAGGCATTATGTCTGACAGCGAGGGCAGTCGCACCAGCCACTCCTTTACCACAACTGGTTGCTCAGTGCCATCCTTGAAAAAGCTGGCCCTTCCTGCTAGTTTCAAGCGGGACCTGAACCGCCATATTAGCAGTAAAGTCAAAGGAGTAGCCCATGAGCCCAACCTCAACATTGCACGCCGTTTCAGAAATGTAAGTGGCACACGTGAGACTGAGAAGGACATTGGACTTAAACCCACCCTACGTCAGCTCATTAGCTCCTCTGCCTCAAGAAGAAATGTGAATTGGGACCAGGTATATCAAGAGGTCCATCGCAAAAAACAGGAGCAGGGCAAGGGTTTGCCAAGGTAAAATGTTCTTGCTTTTGTTTGCCTTATATTGTTTTGAGTACAAATATCAACAATTCCACAAAAACACATTCTTACCACATGTTTTTTGGTCAGGTTTGGAATAGAGATGGTGCCCAATGAGCCTGAGGGTGCAGGCCACATGGAAGATGATGATGTTCCTCTCTATGAAGGCTTCCATTGGGACTCTGTAGCCGATGGCAGCCCAGGATCTGCATTTCCACGCAAACGCAGCATGTCAGAAAGCAGTGTGGTCACCCATGGCACCACAGCCTCCAGTTCATTCCTCAGAGCTGCAGATCCGGCTTCTGACATGAACTTAGCAGACAGTGCCGTTCAGGCTGTTCACTCACCCATGGAGGAGGATTGTGCTGATCAAAGGGATAGTAAGGCCATAGCCCAGGCCAGAGAACACATGAAGGAAATGGAAGTACAAAAGCCTGTCCAGGACCTGGAGGCTGTGGATGGGGAAAGTTGCATGTCAAGTACTGAGCTGAATGGTGGGAAGAAACGCAGAGCTGTGGGGGTAAGTTATGCATTAAGACTGACATTCTATAATTGTTGTACCTCACTGCACCTTTAACAAACAGTAAAAGCATAAATTCAAGTTGTCCAAATGTGTAAATGTGAGTGTTATATGATGATTGTTTTTTTTCTCCCCAGGATGTGGCATCTCCAGAAATTCATAATTCAGAGAGGAAAAATAAGAGGATAAAAATCAAGCCTAAGAAAGGCAAGTGTGGGATTATTTTAGGTAAAACATAAAAAAAAAGTGTATTCTGTATCATGTTATAATGTGTTGTCCTACATTTTGCTGTGTAGAATGCTCTCAGTTGGATGAGTTATTGGCTGTTTCTTTGCGAGAGGAGGAACTGAACAGCTCTCTGCAGTCAGTGGATAATAGTTTGATCCAGGCTCGGTCAGCCCTGCAGTCTGCCTACATGGAAGTGCAGCGTCTGCTGATGCTCAAACAGCAGGTTGGATCTGTTACAAATGTGGAAATTTAAAAAATCTAATTTTGATATTTAGATTTAAATTTATGATCATGTAATTGCTCCCTAGGTAACCACAGAAATGAGTACGCTGAGGACCAAACGTATAGAAATTTTACAAGGCTTACAAGGTACATACATTGGAACAAGAGTTGGAATTGTAAAAAAAAAAAAAATGTATATATGAAAAATGTGCTTAGAATTTTTTTTCCCTGTTTTATTCTTTAGGAGTTTCTGATTCTTCACTAAGAACAAATTACACTGATGAGAACCTGACCCCGGCACCAATTCTTCCATTGCCCTCTTTGGCCCTGCCTGAACATATTGATAAGCCCACTAATCCACCTATGGCTCCCTCCATTCTCTCACCATCACCTGCCTGTAGCCCGCCTCGTTTTGCAATCAAACAGGAGCGTTTGTCGCCTGTGACCGTCACACCGGCACAAGAGCCTACAGACAACCCACTTTCTGGCCCTCACAGTACCACACCAGAACAATCAGCTGCTGTCTCCACTGAGACTGGTGTTGAGTTCAACGGTTTCGGTAGCGTTTCATGCTCTCAAAATCAGAAAATATTTTGTTCTTGCAGATAATGCTTACTTTTGCTTTCCAGTACTTGCCTAATATTCTCGCTTTCTGTTTGCCACAGATGCCAATTTACAGTGCAACCTTAATGTAAAACTGTGTCAGGAGAATAAGAAATGTGCGGAGGATCATAATTTACAGCTGTCTCCTGTTCCCCAAGCTCATCATGCCTCTCAGGAGTATACTTTAGACCCTCAACCCTCCCCGAACTCCGTTAACCCATCACTTAACCAAGTCTCTCTCAAAGTCTCTCCACCACGCAACAGCCCAGAAGCTAAGGCTGGAAAACGTGTAAGAAAGCTGAAAAAGAAGAGGGTCCTAAGGAATGCCCAGGGAAGCAAGCAGCCTGAGATCAGTGACTCTGAGCTAGATGCAAGCCAACCGACCCGGCCTGTTCGCAAGCTGCGACATCGTAGACGCACTAGTGGCTCCTGTTCCTCTCCCCCTGCTGCTGCAATAGAAAAAGAGGAGGCCATGGAGCTAACAGCTTCACCAGATCCTCAAGAGACAAAGGGACCAACTCAGGCTCTGTTAGAAAGAAACCTCAGGACACTGAATCCTCAGAGCTGGAGATAGTGGAGCTCCCACCATCTTTACCTACATTAGTGGTTAATTTGGACTCCTCTGATGCCGAAGAGAAAGAAAGCAGCCTTTCTCGAGTCTCCAAAGAGTCTGTTACTGAGGTGACACAAAGCCAGAACCTTGCATGCAATGAAGTTACCTCCACCAGTGAAATTGACACCACGAGTGTCATCACAAGCTGTGGAAGGTAAATTTGAATGAAAACTGACCATTCATAGCTGTAGTTCTAAGTATTATAGGTTAATGTTTTTTTGTCATGAATTATCAGACAGGTCCTTCACAGGGTTTTGAAATATAATTTTATAATATCCGATTTCCTTTTTTGTGTTTGCAGTTCAAAAAATGTGACTCTGACAGTTATGAAGGAGTCCAAAGCATCTTCTGGTAAGTATTTGAAGTTTACAGGTTGATATGAACTGAACTGTAACTCATAAACTACATTGTTTAAATTAGGAAAGCATACGTTTGAAATAGTTGTGATCTTTTTAATGGGATGGTATATTTAAAAAACAACATAGTCTGGAGGAAACATTAAGCGTATAGAAAATGGTTTTAGGATAAAACGAACCAGTCCACAGGGCAACCATGGAAGGTCAGTGAAGTCCACACAACCGAAATTAGAATGATAATGCCGAAAATATCATCAACTCCCCAAATTACTTTTTAAGGGCAAGGTATTTTTGGCGCCTGGGTCAGTTTGAGGCCCCCTGACTTGTTTCTGAGAGCAACTGTTGTGATAACAGCCCATGATGAACTGCAGGTCACATTGCAGTACATGTGCTGTTGAGATTTTCAGTGACATATTTTTTATTTGTAGACAAAAATCATATAAGCAGTTAAAGTTACACTCATTAGTTAAGTCGTCAGCGCAGATGAAAGGTTTGTGTGAGTGTTGCAAATTTTTGTCTTTTTTTTTTTTTTTTTAAGAGAGAACATGTTCACTGACTCATGCTATTTATGTGTACTTTACTAGAAGCATCGTCAGATGCATGTGAAGAGGTGATGCCGACTGAGGGCTCATTTGAAGGCCATCAGGAGGCAGTAAACGGAATGCTGGTTCATAATGGCCTGCTGTATACTTGCTCAGGAGACCGCACTATACGATCCTTCAACTTGATGGTGAACCCACAAAACAACCCCTCACAGAATCTATACACACTGAGAATGTCTTTAGGTCTTAACTCACAATATGAGGTTCTGTAAATCAAGTGAATATATTAATTGTATAGATTAGATCATTACTGTGTTCTCTTGCTTTATTATAGAGTCGTAAATGTGTGGCAGTGTATGATGGACACAGCAGTAAGGTGAACTGTCTGGTCGTGTCATCTGGACCTGGTTTGCCACTACGACTCTATTCTGGATCTAGCGACCAAACCATTCGCTGCTATAACATCAAGGTGGGTGTTTGTACCACTGCTCCACCAGTCCTGCAATTATTATTGACCCTCATTTGCTGGTAATGTTCACAGTTCGTGCTTTTAATTTTACAGCTTTCAAATGGTCTTTTACTGTGCCTTTATTGCGGTTTAATATCTATAGTTTTATTTGTTTTTTAAAATGTGAAAGTGGAAATTCACTTCAGTTACTTTTGTTACGTTTTTTTCCAAGTAAGCACAAAACACTTGGTTTTTTATTTTATTATTTTTTATTTGGTCAGTAAAATTTTTTTTTTTTTTTTTTTTTTTTTACATTACCCATTTCCAAGTTTCATTAGGCATTGTTTACTAAGCAACAACAAAACAAATCCATAAAGAAAGGATTTTGTAAAATATATGCTGTATAACTCTCCACATTCTAATATATGTATGAAGCTAATAAGAAAAATATATTTTGGTCATCTATATATGGCCCTTACAGTACCAGCAGCTTCAGGTAATGTTTACATCAGCCATCAGAATGGAGGAAAAATATGATCTCAGTTACTGTGGCATGATCGTTGGTGCCAGACATTCTGGTTTGGGTGTTCTTGCGCCATTTAGTGACTACTTCCTGCGTAATAATACACAGAGCAAACATGGTTTTATGAAGATGACCGTGAGTTCAGTGTTCAGTTGAATTTGCCAACACTGTTTTGAGAGCAAAGGAAGGCCTACATACCTATTATTAATTAAATAATAGTTTTCCAAATAAGATGTTCTGTGAGTGTATGTTTTAAACACTTGTTTTTCATGTTTGCCAACATGTAGCCAATGCTCAGTCATGATCAATTTCAGACCAAAGTCTGCATTGTTGATGTTTCTTTTAGACCCGAGAGTGTATGCAGCAGCTTAACCTCCCTCACCGTGTGCTTTGTCTCCATAACCGTTGGAAAGTGCTTTATGCTGGACTGGCCAATGGCTCAGTGGTCACCTTTAGCCTCAAGGTAAACCTCCTTCCTGTTCCCTACTCAGGACAGCATTAACCTACACATGCTTTAGCTTTAAATTTTTTGTAAATGTTACTGTATATGGATTTCCTTTACTATGTAACAACCAAATGTGTAGTGTTTATTGATTTTGTGTTCCTGTGGGTACATTGCGTGGTCTGCTCTGTGTTTTGAGCCACCTTTGTCTGACTGTTAGTCTGTTTTGTTTGATTACTTTCATTCCAGAATAATAAGCAGCTAGATGTGTTTGAGTGCCACGGGCCACGGGCGGTGAGCTGCTTGGCTACGGCACAGGAGGGAGCACGGCGCGTGTTACTCGTTGGCTCTTATGACGCCACCATCAGTGTAAGAGACTCCAAAAGTGGCCTGCTGCTGCGTACCCTGGAGGGGCACACTAAAACAGTCCTCTGTATGAAGGTGTGTTTTAGCATTTCTTTATTGCGACACTGTATTCCATGTTAATTCATTTCGTTTAGTTTTGCAGTGCTTGTGTATCCAGCTTCTGTACTTAGCTCTTTTCTTATCTAGTTATTGAGTCGTGTACACTTTCCCCCTGAATCCTTATTGTTGCTAGGGCAGTAATGCAGAGTTCATTTGATATATTCATAATATATCATATCTCTCATATTTGACAGTGTGCCTATTGCCAAGTTTAAAGGCCTAAGGCTTTGGGTTGCTTGTCAAAAGGTCAGGAGTTCAAACCCCAGTACTGCCACTGCTGGACCCTTGAGCAAGGCACTCCTTATCCACTTTGTCTGATGGCTGTATCTGCTCTCTGACCAAAGCTTCCTAACAAGCTGTGATATGTGAAGAAAGGATTTGATTGTGCTGTAGCGTACATGTGACGAGTAAAAGCTTCTTTCTTTTTTTCCTCTTCTCTGTATTTCTTCCGGAGGTGGTGAATGATCTAGTCTTCAGTGGATCCAGTGACCAGTCTGTGCATGCACACAATATACACGTGAGTTTAACAGACGTTTTTACCAATTGCATTCATCAATTTGTTGGAAAGCTTTAATTACAGTAGTGTTTGTGCTTGTAGACAGGGGAGCTTGTGAGGATCTATAAGGGCCATAGTCACGCTGTCACTGTAGTGGCCATACTGGGGAAAGTGATGGTCACCGCATGTTTGGACAAGCTGGTCCGTGTGTATGAGCTACAGGTAACAATCGTACAGTCTGCTGTGTTTAAAGTGTATGATTTTGATTGGGTGGATTTGT
Organism: Silurus meridionalis; assembly: GCF_014805685.1. NCBI lineage: Eukaryota > Metazoa > Chordata > Actinopteri > Siluriformes > Siluridae > Silurus > Silurus meridionalis. Next base: position 14,344,343 of record NC_060891.1, on the reverse strand, counting down.
GAATTTTGATGTTTTTACATTGTTTGTGTGGCTGTCAGTCTCACGACAGGTTACAGGTCTATGGAGGACATTCAGACATGGTGATGTGTATGATCATTCATAAAAGTATGGTTAGTACAACAGATTATCATACACAAATCTTGTTAGTTTTCTTCTACACAATTTATTCAGTGATGCCTGTTGAGCTTTTGATGATTTTCTGGAATTCTGTTGTTTTTTTTGTTTTTTCCTGTTGTATTAGATCTACACAGGTTGTTATAATGGGAGTGTACAGGCTGTCCGGCTAAACCTGATGCAGAACTACCGCTGCTGGGTAAGAGATTGCATGCGGTGTTCGTTGAGTTCACTCCTGATATTGCAGTGTAGTGTTATGGTGGTGCTACATGCTGCTGTTCATCTGATGTCTAGCCTTTTTAATGTGCAATAATGGTGCAGTTCTGATGTGTGCTGTTGCATTTTACTATAGTGGCATGGATGCTCACTGGTTTTTGGTGTAATGGAGCACCTGCAGCAGCACCTGTTGAATGATCACACCAGCCACAGTCAGCAGACACTGAAGTGCCGCTGGAGGAACTGTGACTCCTTCTTCAACTCCCGCAACGGCTTCAAACAGGTTACTGCACAACTCTTGACCAAGTTTATTTCTAATCAAGATTAAAATGTATTTCAATGGGGTTGTTTTTTGGTGTGTTGTGCCATGTCTGAATAAAAGAATAATTGAGAAAGTAAATACTCCAGGTTTTGTTATATGTGACTCTACCAAATGTAATTAAACAGAATAAAGAGCATCACATGCATGTGACATTTCTTACTAGTATAGATAAAGCACCCCTAGATATTTTAAAAGTGTTGGCCTTGTGAAACCATTTTATATAAAAATATGTATGAGGAATTATTATAAATACAAGATAATGGTGACCTCTACTGGCAGAAGCAATGAAGCCTGGACAATTAAAAACTGGAACAGAAATTTTTAAAGAAACCGAATTCAGCCGAGTCATTTAGTAAACCATATCTGTGTAAACTGCTACCTTCGCTTGATAAAGAAATGTGTGCAAATGCAAATTTTCAACTTGATTTCAAACAATATATCAACTCCTCATATTTGTAGGTTTTATTATTATGTTATATTATTTTCCTTAGGTATCAAAAATATTCAGATTGAGTGTGATATATCTGCCACACTCTTTAAAGTGTAAATTTAAAGTGAATATATGTGCAGGTATATTATAAGGTAGATGATTAGATGGCAAAATCAAATGTCTCTGAATATGTATTTCCCCTCACTGTATGATGAACATTTCTAAAACATCCTGCATTACCTTTTAACACTGTGCTTTTCTCATCTTTATAGGCTGTGCAAGCTCACATGCAGAAACATGCAGAGGAGGACAGTAAATTGGAGTCCTAAGGGGTCCTATAAAGGTCAACCTAGATAATCCAAATAACCTCCTCTTCTCCCATATTGGGAAGATCTCATCTACACCTCAGGATAGGAGCTCTTTCCTTGTGCAATCCTTTTTTTCTATGTGTAATCAGATACCAGCAGCTATCATCTTAAAGGGAGAGAACAATTTACTGTGACGGTTTTAGATGCCACTTCAAAATACTGGTGATTTTTAGCTGAAATAGCCATTTGTGGATAGAAAGTACAGACAGTGCGGTCTCTGTTAGGACATTTTCAGAGCAATGCTCATAGGCTTCCATCACGATCACCTTTTTGCTTAGTGGATGTGTTGGAGGCTTTTGGCATCCAAAGGTTTCTTCACATTTTTATTATTATTATTCTTTTTTTTTTTTTTTTTTAAGATGAAAGTTCTTCCCTTATAGTGGAGCTGCTGGTATTCTGACCATGCCAGTTTCTCTTTCCTCTTATCCATGTACACTGTAATCTTATCTCTTTGTGTGTAGCTTGACTTTTTGTTCGCACACCATATGATAATTGTGTCATCTTCAAGAAAAAGATAACAGATGTACAGGCAGTGGATAAAATATCTCTTCCATCTTTTTACATGATGGTACAAAGTATTATCAGCTCGGGGAACTAATGACCAAATAAAGACTAAGAATAAAAAGAAAAAAAAAAACGAACTGTGTGGAAGAAAAATTTCAACAGACCAGAAGAGTGGTTGCTGCTGTCCCTCTGGCTAAAAACCACACATTTGTTTATTACTGTGTATGGCATGGGTTTCGGGATGATATTCATTTGGAGTGTTTTGTGGTGTAATAGAATGGTGTTATTGAGCAAGAAAAGTGTTTTTTGAAGACCCCTTATTCCTTATAATTCACTCACAGTTCAGATAATGACATTGTTTCACAGTTGTTTTATGGATAAACAAGGTAGGATAACAAGGATTTAGGGAAACATTTTTCATAGCTTACTTAAGAACCATAACCTTTTGTTTTTTAAGATTTCTGAAAGGTGGTCAGTTTTATAAAAAAAAGTTTTTTCTTCAGATTTGATTGTTTTTTCTTTTTCCACCACTATTTAAAATAGTGGTTTTATATAGGCCTATATTTTGTTTATGCAAGATGGTTTTGTTTTCAGATTTTTTTTCTTCTCTTTTTTTTCACGTGGAGGTTAAGATACAGAGTTTGCCATAAATGAAAGATCAGTGTTTAAGGACATTCGTTTGCTGTGATTGTGACAGGTCCTGAGTTATGACAGTCAGTGTGTATAACCTGCTGTGAGCAGAATGTGTGGGAGTGTGCCTATGTAATACAGTGCAGCATTGCTGATTTTTTTCTTTTTTTTTGTTTTTTCACACAGTAATTCTCACACAAAATTGAGATCAGTGTGTATGGGGCTCCGCCCTTTGTTTCTTTAAAAATCCTTTTATGGACTTTTATATGAATGTGGGAGTAGGTGCATGCAATCTTGCTCTAAAGCATACTTATGACTGAAGGTGTGTGTGTGTGTGTGTGTGTGTGTGTGTGTGTGTGAGAAAGTGTGTGGGCGTGTTTCGCAAGTTGTTAAAGCGGTTATTGTGATAGGTGTTTTATGGAGTTGAGAGCAGAGTACCAGAATCCCTCTCCTATGCCATAGCACTCGGTCATGTAGGCAGCACAGACCACCACACCCAGTGATACGTTACAGATAGTGTTCAGTTCAGCTATTTCAGTTACATCATTTCTAATTTAAAATAAGGACTGTACTTTTTAAAGTCTGTGCCACAATGAGCTACATTTTAATTACTTTACCCTACTCTCTAAAGAGATTCGATTTTATTCTACGATGTAGCATTGTGCCGCAACTTTTTTTTTTCACTCACAATCCCATTGACCGTACATCTTTTTTTCAATAAGCAGTGTGTAGCATTCGGGGCAGTGTGTCAACCTCTTCTCTGGTCTTCCAAAAGTTGGTTTGTTTTTGTTTGTTCATTTCCACTGAATACCTTGTTATAATAAACATACATTTACAGTTTTGACACATTTTGTATGCTCATTCTTTGAGATTGCTTGTATGCATGTTAGTTGAATTCATATTTAATATTTCTGTTCTTTTTCAGAAGGTAAGAAAAATCATTGAGACAAGAGGCTGCAGTCATTTCAGGAGGTTAAGAATAGTCTTCTGACCAAACCTTACATTTATTCATCACCAAAAGGTTGCTCGAGTGTAATCTCCACCTATGCATTGGAAACAAACCCTGAACATATTTCTAGGTTCCGTATTTGAGTGGGTTCTGATGGGTGTTTCCTCTTGCTATTATTCTTTTTTCCACCAAACAACTTACAACCAGGCTTGTGGAAACAAAGACAGAGGAATGTTCCAACAACAAATAGTCTAAACGGTGGCTGTTGTAGAATGTGTGAAAACTGATATTTAATCTAATTCAAGTTTATGGATTTGATTATCATAGCCAGTTGTTTTTTTTTTAAGAAAGAAAAACAGAGCAGAGATGATTAAAGACATATCTGAGGTACTGGATTGTGACAGGAAGCGAGAGATTTCCGGTTTCAGTATATGAATGAAAGAGAGAGATTAGAAGACAGGCCTGAAGAAGAACAAAATGAAAGAATTATGAACTGTAGCAAAAGGTGATCTGACACCTTGAGCACTGCAGTAAAGTTGATGAAGTAAAAGAGTTCAGGTTACAATAGAATTGTAGAGTTGAATTGTGTCACAGAGTACATGGAAGCTGAGCCTCAGGACACTGGGGAGACGTCAATACTGCAAAAGATCTAACGTAGACTAAAACTTGCTTTCAACCTGTTGAGATGATGACATCATGCCTATCACTCTGTCTGAAGTCTTCCACAGAATGTGGAACTTTTAAGTAATGACTATTTTATGTGAAGATTGTAAACATTTCAAGGCTAAAAAGGAGAAGTGGAGGTTTGGCACAATGGGTTTGAGGTAAAGGCTGGTGATTCTGGTCCTGTTCTGTGTGTTCACCTGGATCCTAAGTGTGTTTAGGCATACAGGGTCAACTGGAGCCACTGTAAGAAAGCACAGTTCAGGGTTAAAAAAACAAAATATATACTACAACCACAACTGTTGAAAATCTCACAGAATCACTATGAATAGTTAAGGTGTGGAAGGTAGGTGTCTGATGAGATTCCTATGATCAGCCTACTTAATGATATTCATCAGTCAACGTTTATACTGCCGATTGATTTATGTACCTCCAGTACGGACAGCCGGATGGTGCCGTCTCCATCCTGATCAAAGGCCTGGAAAGCTCCTAAAAAGAGACCAAGTTTGCTTTAAGTAAAAGTAAATATTGCTATATTGTAGTACTGGAGGAAATATTGTCAGTGATCAGATTTCTATAACAATGCAGATGTAAATAGATTAGAAACTTACTGAACATCGTCTCCAAACGCACAAGACAGCAGACGAAGCTGTCAAAGTCGATGTTCATGTTCTTGTTGGCGTAACGCATTGTGATAATGTTGTACAGCGGGTTGTTGAGACGGAACCCTGAATGACACATAACACACATGACTGCACAGTGACAAGTCAGTTAGAATGAATTCAGGCTTCTAAAAACAACTTCAACAAAAAATAAATGCCCATGTTTGGTACCATTATGCAGTATTATACAATTCATTTTACTGGACAAACGGTGTTCCAACCCCTTCACCTATCTGTGTTTGCAACAAAATTATTCCTATTCTAGCAATAAATATTATTTTTGACTAATATTGCACCTTTAATTAGAAGGTACAAATCCTTGTGAGCTACCTAGCCAGCCAGCCATAAAGTGAAGATTCATTTTTTGGACCATATAGTGTCCAAAATATTATTTACTCAGTATTCATTTCTTGTTTGTGTAACAGTTGTATTAAAGCAATTTCACATAAGTATAATCAATTTATAATTGTGCAAAAAAGCAATTTCGTGATTTTTCTTGTATATACTTGCATTGCTAATGGCTGAGATCAATTTAAAAGGAAAAATAATAATTTTATATATATATATATATATATATATATATATATATATATATATATATAAATTATTATTTTTCCTGTTAAATTGATCTCAGCCATTAGAAATGTAAATGAATACACATTATGAATACACATTAGTGTGTGTGTGTGTGTGTGTGTGTGTGTGTGTGTATATATATATATATATATATATATATATATATATATATATATATATATATATATATACACACACACACACACACACACACACTCTAATGTGTATTCATACTAGAATATTTATCATTCGTTTCTTCCAATTTTTCAGTTGGCTTAGTTTTTATGTTTTTTTTTTTCTTCCATACACTTCATTTCATATCCATGTCCACATAAGTCAACATGAGAGAGATTACATACTAAATGCAAAACTAAACAGAAAGAATGGCAGTGCTAATATTTGAAATAACCATATGACACTTACCTGCATCATTGATGGCATTCCTCATCTCATAGCTGCTGATAAAACCAGTCTGCTCAGCTTCATAATGCTTAAAGATTTCCTGCAAAAAAAACCTGTCAGTATGTACAGTGTGTACAGTGTGTTAGTGGTGTTTCATGAGTTAATATAAAAACCCCAAACCTGCCACTGCTTAATCTTATTCCACAACTGTCTAAACTCCTGCAGATGAAGTCTGCCTGTTCCATCCATCTAAACATTAAAGTTAAGGCCAATAACCAGATCTACATTTCATATCTTCCCACAAAAACATTAAATCCTTGCAAGCAATTTGCAAATAGGATCAAGAAGTACAGCGTGTACAGTGGTGTGAAAAAGTGTTGGCCCCTAATATAAAAATATCAGTAAAAGATAACACAAGTGAACACAACATGCAGTTTTTAAATGAAGGTTTTTATTATTGCGGGAAAACAAAATCTAAATCTACATGGCCCTGTGTGAAAAAGTGTTTGCCCTCCCTTCCCCAAACTGTGGTTTATCCCAACTGAGTTAAATTTCTCTAACCACACCCAGGCCTGATTACTGCCACGCCTGTTCACAATCAAGAAATCTATTAAATAGGACCTGCCCGACAAAGTGAAGTAGACCAAAAGATCCTCAAAAGCTAGACATCATGCAGAGATCCAAAGAAATTCAGAAACAAATGAGAAAGAAATTAATTGAGATATATCAGTCTGGAAAAAGGTTATAAAGCCAACACTTTTACACACCATTGTATATTACAAATACTTTTTAGTATAAAGTACTTAATGTATGGACAGTGGTGGAAATTATTTGATCCCCTTACCAAAAAATGTACAGTCTAGAATGAATATGGTATATTTATTTTAATAGAGAGAGACAAAGAAATCCAAATAATAAAAAAATTAAAAAATAAATAAAGGTTATAAATTCATTTGTATTTGAGCAAGTAAAAAACCTATTTGATCCAGTACCAAATTAGCAATAATTGTATGAGATGTGTGTGAGAGTCAGAATTCTTGCTGGTTGGTACAGAATCATGTACTTATTTCACTCGATCAAATACAAAATAATTTATATATGATATTAATTTATTATATTTAATCTTGATTATTTTTTATATCCTTTCTCTTTCTGTTCAAATAAACCTACCATAAAAATTCTAGACTTTATTTCTTTGTATGGGGGTAAATTTACAAAATCAGCAGGGGATCATATCATTAGTTCCACCACTGTATTTTGTAGTTCAACCATCCAAAAGTGAATTATTGAGGACATTATTTTAAAGGATACATCCATGAAGGCTATCATACTACGGCAGCTCTCTAGACTAAAACCCTCTTTTCCCATGTCTTTGTCTGTGACGAGAAAGAAAGTGAAGGTGGTTATGTAGATAATTATATGTAACCATAATTAAAAATAAAAAAATACATACGATGAGCCAACACGCTGTTCAGGACATTTCTCAGCTCACTGGCTGAGATCTCCATTTCCTGTGTGATCAGAGAGACCTTGATGACTAATATGTAATATTACAGTGCTCAAATAAATCAAACTTATTACCATATATGCAAAAATTGCAATTTATTTTTCAGTTGATTTCCACCCTAGCACCATACTCACTGTCCCCCAAGCAACCTCTGGTTCTCTAGTACTCACATCCCCAGTGATCTTCTCAAAAATGGTGCGGAACTGCTGGTCCTCCTCAGTCTCATCCCCTGCTGAGGCTGGAGCCGGCTGAGTTAGCATTAAAGTTAAGTGGCAAAAGTAAAATTATTGTTGCAGACATTTTTTAATGTTCATTAAATATAAACAATTAATCTAAATGATAAAGTACTGACAATGCTTTAAGACAAACTCTCATACCATTTAATTGGTAAATATATCAAACAGTCTGATAACACTGCTAATAGTTTTTAATAGTGCAAATAAAGTAAATAACTTGTTTCTAAGTTATGGTGTGCTGAGGACCAAGACAATACACTGACATGAAATGATATCTAATATACTGTACATGATATTTAGTTAAAGGTGTCACATGCAACACTCACAGCTGGATGGTCAGCTTCGATCCTGTTCTCTATTTCCCTAAGTAGCAATCAACAAACAATGGTCACATAAAGTTTTTAAACATTTAACTAAATTAACAACTGGACCTGCTGCCCCATCACCAATATATTCCATAAATTAATACTCAAGCAATTCTTTTTCTCCTTTCAGTCTTTGCATGATTATTTGGTCTCCAAAGAAAATAAAGATTTAATTTGTGTCTTTATATGTAAGGCTGGAAAATACTTGAGTAATTGCCCTTACGCTGTTAAAGGATTATTTTGTTATATGTTTATTTTATTTTATTCAGATGTTATTTTAACAGGTATTGGGAATACCTGTTCAACTGCACATACGTGCAGTTATTCAATCAGCCTGTTATGTGGCAGAGACACAAAGTCATGCAGAAACAGGTCAAGAGCTTCAGGCCATGTTCCCATCAAAAAGACAAAAACATCTGCTGTTGGCACATGATTGGTTAAATTGGCAACTGCAGGTGTTCCTAATAAGTGTGTGGTGAATATATTTATATATTGAGTATTTCTCAATCATTACAATAAGATCTATATTTCCTTACTTCTAATCTAATCAACATTCGTTCAACGTTCATCAATGCACCAAAACTATTCAGATGGATGAGACACAAGACTATGTGTCAAACTTGAGGACAGAAAAAATGTTTCAATATGCTGGAATACCTAAAGTCTCTTTTCTCTTTCGCCTTTTTAGAAGGCATAAACTTAATCTAATTCAAAGAGACATTTTCGAGATTGGATTGATAACATTAACCATATTAAACACATTAGGGTAAATGAAGTTGTTTTAATCGTAAACGCTTTCTTTATTTTTACCAGGTGACTTATGAATGGCTCTGTAGGACAGCAGAACAAAAATAATGATAATATGCAGTAAACATTATGATTGTGCTGTACAACTCATAATTCACATAGCCATCGATCCCACTTACTCAGACACATTCTTCTTCTCAGAGAAGACACGGAGGAGAAACTCGCCTTCCTGATGGGGCTCATAGGTGGAAGGCACTATGACATATTCCCCAGGGCTCAGCTTGAAGCGTTGAGTCACCTCCCGCAAGTTAATGTAGGCTTTGCTGCGAGCCTTGGACGAGTTCAGCAGGAAGAATTCCTTCTGCATGTGCTGCTTGTTACCATGCATCTGGCAGACAGACAAAGCAGTACAAAAACATGCTACAAAATCACTCAGAACAGTGTAGTGTGTTTAGCTGAGAGAGACAAATTCATGTAAAGAATTAGTTTTTCAGGTGAAACTGGTAAGGGAAGAGGAGCATTCACACAGTAATTTACACAATGCACACTCAGTGGTCCAAGCACTGCTCTTCAGATTCATTTCCATACCTCCTTTGGCACCTATGGACAAAGGGTAAAATAATCACAAGGTGGCACATAACTTAAAATATTCTTTTTACAATCAGTTAGATTATTAAAAACACAATAAAAATCAGTAACTCTTAAAATTCAAGCGTTTTTAGTTCTGTTTGAATACTACAGGCAAGAAATTAATACAGTTAAATAGAAGCAATTTACTGATGTGTGCTTGCTATGTCAAGTACCTCATAGATGGAAAATCCAATAGTAAATAAATTAGCACCAAGTTTGCGATCTTTTCTTCTATTTTTCTGCATAAGAGCCACAACAAAGGAGCAGGCGGCCTCACTGTTGTCCGTTTCATCATCCTCCTCAAAGAGGCGAAGGCGATATTGTGGGTTTGTCCAAAAGGTGTCTATACAGAGTAAACAAATCAATATATATAATATATGGTTCATCGGGGTGTATCGGTACAGGACTTTCGGTTTGGTAGACACGTGTATCGAATGCAATCCTTTTTTTACGCGTGGAATATTTAGTTAAAATCTGAGTTCCCTCAGGGACGTATTAAGTGGCGGATGGCAAGTTTGTTTAGTCTCTTTTTTTATTATTATTATTGAACTTAAAAACATACACAACAATGCCAGGGCATAAAAAAACCCCCAAAGTTAGCGCAGTGTCACTACGGCTACTTACTACGTACCGGAAATAAGATTTTGTTTTGCACATGCATGAAAACTTTAAAAAAAAAACACAGTGCTAGCGTTAGCCACTAACCAGCGTTTTTTCCCCAGTTTGAAGAACTTCTCTTGAAAGGAGAAAATTCTGAAAATTCGACATATCGAGGGAGTGAATGAATAAAGGATGGAAGGAATGAAGACATTTGTTGAAGTATGTTTAAATAAGTACAGCAATTAAGTAGATCATATCTTCCTGGAAAATTAAATATGAAATGTTAAACACACACACACACACACACACACACACACACACACACACACACACACACACAGACACATATGTATTACCCAAATTGGGTATGTAAACTATTAATAAAAAACTATTTAATTTCCTTTTATTAAATCAAATACATTTCTGCCAATTCAATCAATATAATAAAAAGTGTATTGCATTAATTTGATTTGTTCAATTAGATTTTTTATAAAATATTATTTTACATATTATTTAACCAAGCAGGCATTTTATTTAATACAAATGTTAATTATAAACTGCCTTAATAAAAATAACCCCAAGCTATTTTATGTTTTTTATTTCTTTCCCCAACCGACTTAAAAACCTGAGGAATTTTGTATACAAGTCATGGCAAAACCTCTGGCAAAACACTTTTTTGTTCATTTTGCCAAGTGCACTAGTCTGATGTTGTAGGCTATACAACAAATGTTTTTGCCTATACTCATAAACGTGTTTGGAATTCTTTAATTTCTATGATTTTTATTTACATTAACTAACTACTTACCTGAATAATTCCTGCAGCCTCCAGCAGAGCAGCCTTTTACCCAGCAGCCCTCATTCACAGACACTGTCCACTTGTGGAGCTTATCATCATCCAAAGCATCAGGGGTCAGGTTACAAATTTCTATCTTGGTGTAGTTCTTCATGAAATCATTATAGGACATCCTATAAAATATGAAAAAAAAAACCCTTGGCTGAAACATCAGCGGTCTGCTGCTACTGTTTGTTTAAATATCAAAGCAGAACTTTGTAGATTTACTCACCAGAACTCTCCATCTTCTGCACTCTGTTGATGCAATTTTTCTTTCTCTTCCTTAGAAATGGTAGCCCACTCCTTTGAACTACATACAGTCACAAAGGATAACAATGCTAATAACACTGCAGCTGCAATGTTAACAATTTTTATTTCTAAATGTTGCTTACTTATCACTCCAAGGTCCGTTCCACTCCACTTGGCCCCATGGATTACGGAGACGCACCAGACGGACTTTAGATTCTTTCTGTATGCTCTGTTTACACTAGAACCATAATTAGTGTTAACGCAAACTGCTTCAGTGAAACTGATGCTCGTTAAACCTTCCTACAACAAACATCCATATGAACATCAATTTCTTCAGTTTAGACTGTACATCAGAGCAATTTAATTTAATCAATTTTGACAATAATTTTACCTCATCCACAGCAGTTACAGAATAGGCATGACCTTTCACTAGCCCAGTCACAGTGCGAGTCTCAAGGCGGGCTGGGACCAAGGACTGGGATTAAAAAAAAAATTCTCACTGATTTTATCAGACTGGACATTTTTTAGATCTTTTTTCTTGATGGCTAGCAATATGAATATTACATGTGTATTTTATTAAGTTTACACATGCATATTAATCACAATTCTGGGTCAGTTTTTGATACTGAGTATTTGAGGATAGGAAGTAGCTGATTAGATATTCATTGTGCACTAATAATAATAAAATGCATACATTCACAACAATAAATTATTATGCATTGTTACTGACAGTTATAAATAACATTTAAAAAAATCTTTGTTATATAACCCGCTGCCAGTGCACATTAATATGTGTAAACCTTCATGATAGTTAAAAGAAAGGAATCACCTACATCAATAGAACAACCCATGAGGGATCCTCTCTCCAAGGCCTTTTTCATGATTTTGTAAAGTTCCTTGGGTGCCTCTTTTATTTCATAGAACTCGGTAACTCCTCCGGTGAAGTCTTCCATCCCCTCGGCAGTGTTGCCACCTTTCAGAGCCTCGTAAGAACCGTGCAGTCTGAGTAAGTATAAGCACCAAAAGACATTTGAAGCAACGACTTCTGAGATTACACTACACCACTCCTTAGCATATTTCATTTTTATTGTAAGCGTAAAAGACGTTTCCACTCTTAGACTCCTTGAGAGTACATAAACAGCGTGATGAAGGACGTCGATGAGTCTTACTTGGCATATGCTTTCTCAAGTAGAACACTCCAGAACTCATTCCTCTCAGCAGACTTAGTAAACACAAGCTGGTCATTGAGGGTAGGGATGCGATCATCAACCACAACATCGACCCAGTCACCATAACGCCAGAACTACAGGAAGAAAGAATTTTGGAAATGCTATGACTATCAAAAACATGAATAAAATTATAGTATTAGACAAACATAAATGACTAACACAAACCTGAAAATGAAATATTCCTGCATAATTGTCAGAGAAACTCTGATCTTGAGGAACAACCCGATACAGCAGCTTATCATTCAGAGTAAGACAAGCAATGGCAGCAAGCAGCCAGCAGTCTCCTAAAGAAACCAAACTGAATTAATAAATAGAATACTCTCCCACCACATATACCGAGGGAGAATAGATAATATGTTTCGTAAAGCCTTGTTATAACTCTGATGCAAAACTAATTGTTAATATGACTAAACTTTTCCCTTTATTTAATTACAACCTCACATATTCAAACCAAATGTCATTATTGTAATGAATGATCACTACAGAATTAACAAAATAACTTAACAGTATATAGTGGGGTCCAAGAGTCTGAGATTGCTGATGAAAATGTTTTGCATTTGCTTCTATTTTACAAAATATGTTATTAGAAAGTAGAACAGTATACATCACAAATGTTCTTTCATTTAAATAGTGACCTAGAGATAGTGCTAAATTATTGAGCACAGTGATTATTCCATTCATTGTTTTCAAGTTCTAAATCCTATAAACTTTATGCTTATTTCTAGGTTTAAATGAAAGAAAATACTCTGGTTCCCCACTGAATATATGTGCAAATTTAAGACCAAAAACAGGGGCCCACATTGCTGACCTCAGCATTTCTGGATTACACAATTGAACCTGCCATGTATCTGCCCTATACACAACCTTTGTGACTTTAGTCTCTTTTTATTGCTTGCATAAAGCACACAACAATGAGAAGTGCTGCCAGCCAGATTCCCTTCCGCTAGAGTAGTCACAATATCAAGGGGCCCCTGCAGGGCTATGAGTCTATTAACTGCAGCTCATAAAAGCACCCATTACATTAAACTATTGTTCAGACATGCATCAAAACTATGGTTTTGGTGTCCTGGCTCATTGAAGTAATCTCTACTATATTTAAGAATTTATCTTACCCAAGTCTCCCTGACAGATGTCCGTTCTGCTGGCACCTCCAATAATGAACTGTGGATTATCACAGATATCCTGCAAGACAGATGAATACAATATCAGGACTAAAACAAAAGCTATACCTTACAACATAGTTACAACATAGTATATATATATATATATATATATATATATATATATATATATATATATATATATATATATATATATATATACAGTACAGACCAAAAGTATGGACACACCTTGTATGTCAAACTTTTGGTCTGTACTATATATATTATATATACAGTACAGACCAAAAGTTTATATATATTATATATACAGTACAGACCAAAAGTTTGGACACACCTGCTCATTCAAAGAGTTTTCTTTATTTTCATGACTATGAAAATTGTAGAGTCACAATGAAAAATATGTCATATTGTAGGTTCTTCAAAGTAGGCATCAAGAGAATGCCAAGAGTGTGCAAAGCAGTAATCTAAGCAAAAGGTGGCTACTTTGAAGAACCTACAATATGACATATTTTCAGTTGTTTCACACTTTTTTGTTATGTATATAATTCCACATGTGTTAATTCATAGTTTTGATGCCTTCAGTGTGAATCTACAATTTTCATAGTCATGAAAATAAAGAAAACTCTTTGAATGAGGTGTGTCAAACTTTTGGTCTGTACTGTATATATATATATATATATATATATATATATATATATATATATATATATATATATATATATATATATATATATAGTAGCATGGTCTAATTTTAATGTATCTTGTTTTTATATCTTTGTATTATTAACCAAAATATAGTTTTCATTGTATTTTTCTTTCTTTATGTCAAATACATCAATTTTAAACTGTCCATCAGACAACAGCCATTTAATTATAGGAGGTGTGCTGCAAAACAGGTAATACCCTTGACTTAGGATGCAAATGCATCCTTCACATAGTAACATGATTATTAATTGATGCATTAATGAATATATAGCACCTCACTCAGCAATAGGCATTTAGCATGTATATTTCATGAATCTCATTCTATTATAAAGAGGATTCAATTCTGTGTATGTTTTGCTTTGTAGAGGATCAATGTAAGCTTAATCATACACAAATAAAAAATAACTTACATTAATTACAATAATATCACAAATATTCTTAAAAATATATGCTACATTAATTAATGAATACATTATTAATTAATTTATATATTGTTAAATTAAATCATAACCTGCTTTTTAAACCCTGTAGTTTGACTAGTGATTTGTGTCCACATGTACCCATACTATTCGCTTTTTAGCCCTACCTTGGGTCTTTTCCAGACAATGTTCTTGACCTTGTTGGACTTGTGGCCCAGTTCCTTGTAACCCAGGGACTCCACAGTGGCTGGAAAGGTCTTATCCTCAAATAGCACCTTTTTCTGAAGACAATCCAATTTCAGACTGTTAAAGTCCTGACCACTGAATTGAAGAGGTTTGTTTACAGATCCTTCTCCATCCCTTCTCTCTCTTTCCCGGATTAGCCGGTCACAAAAAAAGCCTGAGGGTGTGTAGGGCATCTTGTCACACAGAGATGTATATTTGGTGTTGTAAAAACTGCATTGGCCAACAACGTTTAGGCCTTAGTAACCTAAAATGCCTGGCATAAATCCAATGTGCTGACTTCTGATTGGCTTTTGTGCTACATGACGCCCACTTCACTTGGGCATGGAGGGGAGGCCAGGGTTTGGGGCAAAAGACATTCATGCCACACGTGTACCATGCTGGAACATATGCATACTTGTAACTAAAGACTTTTGGACCATTCCCATTGGATGGAGGATAATAAGCACCGGTGCTCCTATGCCATCATTATTTCAGGGTGGGATACAAAAGTGTGCAAAGCTGCAAAGAGTAGCTAGTGGGATGGCTTGCCTCAGCAGAAGCATTCAAGCTCTCTAAACCTGTTCTCAATGCAGCTCAGCATTGAGCAGTCTCAGCATTAATAAATCAATGTATATATCTATACCATAGACCTATAATAACGCAACCTCAAGGAGTTGCAAGTAATCCAAAACAAATTATTAGCTCAATCAAACTGAATACAGTGGAACCCGGTTATGTCGATGTCCTAGGGGGTCGCCAAAAAGCATCGAGATAACCGATGATCGAGATAAACGAAAATCAAAATAGCGGCAGTATATTAACGTGCTTGAAATTTCTTTATGTACATGATGTGCGTTAATAAATGAGAATGTGCATGCACGTGTTTTTGAAAGGTATTTTTTACACAACAGCGTTGCCGCGATTTGTTTGATGAAGGCATGCTATAAAAATACATACAGTACATGTTTATCTGTCAGGAATCCACCTGCCACGTCCCCTTCGGCCCCCTTCAGCGTGTCAGGTGCATTCTCGGCCGCTTTCTCTGAAGCTCCCGGCTTCAATCGCGCACATATGGTGCTGGTTTAGCATCATCACCAGCTCCTATTTAAACTTCCACACTCACCGTCCGTTATTGTTGGTATATGTTGGTTCACGGCGGTCGTTGTTATTGCGCATGCGTATCCCGGTACGTGCCTTCCCACCGGCACTCTCTCAACGGCTGCGCTTTTCTTCCCAAAGTGCACGCGGATTCCCCCGATCCTGCCTGTGTTCATTCTATGCTTTTGCTGCTCATCCCACGTTCCGCACCGCCAAGCGCGGCTTTCGCCTCCCGTTCATCGCATAACATTTAACAACAAAAGGCATATGTGCACTAACTAACAGCAGAGATTCACCAGTATACAATACAACACCTGTAGCAGCTGTAAGCCTTGATTTTTCCGCGAGGTCTTCTGCGGCTGCACCGAGATAACCGACGTTAAATGGCAAATTTTTCCCCCCTTGTGCTCGAGATATCAGGGTTCGGCGACATAAAAGAATCGACATAACCAATAAAAAATGCTAAGACAAAGTGAGAATTTGGCGGTTCCACTTCAAAAACGTCGACTTAATAGGGTTGTCGAGTTAACCGAGGTCGAGATAAGCGGGTTCCACTGAATATATAACTTCATTCCTTAAATGCAAATCTTCCCAAGACATTAACCTGAGATTTATTCTCTCTGTTATTAAAAAGAGATCCAAACCTCAAACTTTGGAATACAAAACATTTGTCATGCATCCATAACCTGTAATTAAACACTTTATACACATTGTCATCACATTTCACAATACACATCACATTTGTTGGGGCATCCCAGGCCTCCTCAGTGCAGTTTGATTAATTCAACACATCTCTGAATTTTACTGGAGGGATAAATGTTAGTTTGCCAAAAGTTGCTTCCTTAATTTTTGCTTTGAGGATGAAAAGAGAGTGCTTTCTAACATATGGGTCCAAAATATCACAGATGGGTTCAACTGTGTTAAGGTCTATCAACCTAAAAGACCTGGTTGTGTGATTTACATAATTTACATACTCATCAACCCCTCCATGTACTGAGAGTGGGGACACTGTCATTGGGAAGGGGTCCGCTCTGGTCAAGATGTTTCATCATAGTTGATAGTTGAAAGTTGATAAAGGCATAAAAAAACGAGTGGATTTAAATTCTGTAGCAAATGTATTTTTCCTATAGCATAAGAGGACCGCCGGTTTTCTATTTTATCTGTAGATATTTTATCTGTAGATACTGAATCTGTAGATATGATCTATGCATTTGAAAGAAAACTAAATATGTGAAAAACCTGTCTGTGTGTTCAACATGGGCATCACAAAACTATAACAGACCTATCTTGTACAATTAAAAGGTCACAAACACAACAGGTTGTTTTCATTTCCATGTCTTTATATAACAAAACATCACACAGTTACATAAATCATGTAAATAAATGCAGGGCTTTATGGCTAGACATTAAAACAAAACAGGAAGCAAATAAATCAAATAGATGTTTAAATTTTCAACTTCCGTTTTGAGTTCCGTTCAGAAAGGGTTCCACTGAGAAAATGAATTGCCGATCTCACGATTATTTGCCTTTGTCAGTATGATTCACATAAAACAAATCAAATTTAAATCCAATGCTTAAAAATATATAATTACAATAAAAACAATAAAACTCAAATACACAGCAACTAACAAAAATTGCTGCTAAAGATTTCCTAACTACCTACTTATATGTTGTTATATTATGATTTCCCAATCTGTGTCTATTTTCAGGTCCAATCCAGTCAGCTTCAGAAGAGCTTGTTTTGGTTCCATCTGAAATGAGATTGTGGTATTCCCAGAAGCTGGATTGAGAGAGGGACTGGATTAATACAAAATCAAAAAGTAATATAGTCTAAAACTGAGCTACATTCTTTACTATAAGATTTCTTCTATGTATTCAATATTTCCAAATTAGTACTATAGTACAATATCATCAGGGACTGCGGAAAACTTACTTAAAAACTAATTAAAATATAAACAAATTATATTATACTGGACATTATATTTTATGATTTCTTAAAAATACATTTATAATATGCACAATGGTGTGATTATGTCTCAC
Organism: Silurus meridionalis; assembly: GCF_014805685.1. Lineage (NCBI taxonomy): Eukaryota > Metazoa > Chordata > Actinopteri > Siluriformes > Siluridae > Silurus > Silurus meridionalis. The sequence continues at coordinate 14,326,504 of NC_060891.1, read as the reverse complement.
CTGATGTTAGTGTTGGTTTCCTTTGCATACTCTTCTGACCCAGAATCACCACTGACTCGAGTTTGCCACCCGAGATAAAGAGCGATTCTTCATCTGCACTGCTAAATATTAACACCACAGGTACATAAGAAAATGGACAGAAATTCTATATTTAATAATGATAAGCTTAGTGGCCTGAACTGTTAATTTATATATATATATATATATATATATATATATATATATATATATATATATATATATATATATATATATGCATGCACACACTACCTGCTCATGAGTCTGCCAGACTGCATAGAGAATTTACGCAAACAGTACTGCTTTTTGTCCCTATAGCTGAAGGAGTGTCCATCATCCTCATACAGCAGACCTTCAGCTTTACCCTGGTCATCAACATTAAGGGAACATAATCATTATCTATATAAATGTAATGGAATAGCTAATATACAGTATTCAGCAGAATAAAAGTAAACAAAGAATTAAGTCAAAACAAATGATATATAAAATATCTATGCAAAAGATGGAACTTCCCATTAAAAATGCATTATTTATTAATGGATGGGGTGGGCATTGGCATATCATTTATAATATATTTCCAATTTTTCTCACAAACAGACTGCAAATGATTAAATCTATCCAAATATTGCTAAATTATCACCTTCGAATCCAAAGCTATAGTGAGAGTGAAGGGATGTTGTTGGAGATCAGCAGTGCAGGAACCACAGCCTGTTCTTCTGGTCACGATGGTTCCTCCACGCTGGAGCACAGGCACCTGGAAAATAAATGCAGCACAATAAGGAAAACAACATTTAAATAGGTTAGCGCAGGTTTCCGAATAAGGTGTTTACAGTCTCTCGCATGTGGTTTGGCTTGGGGGTGTACTGTAATGTGCAGTAATGGAGCATTGACTCACTGTCTCCAGAGTCACAGGAAGTGTCAGGGTCTTGCCTCCTCTGTGCACCTCACCGTTACTGACATCATACCACAGCTGCCACACAAAACCACACACAACGCTGCTTACATACAATATGTACACACACTGCACTGCTAACGACACTAATAAGCATAAGACTGACCTCATCTGAACCTGGCAGTAAAATCTTGACCTCTGTGACTCCAGGGTCAGTCACAGGACAAGCCAGGAGTGCACTGCCTTAAATTATACATAGCAATATTGCCAAAATGTATGTATTTATGTACATTACATAAATAATTTAAATAGAATACTTTTAGCTTAAATGTGAATTTATATTTACCAATCATGTACTGGTTTTCCACAGTGAAGGTTTCTATCTCCCTTGGGAACTCCACCCACAGTGGTCTGAGACAGGCAAAATAAATTAATTTTTTTCCAAAATAAATCTCTAATAAAACATCAAGTGCATCAACAAATCAGACCATAGCCACACTAGTGGGTGCTAGACATACCATTTGGAAGGATTATATGTAAAATATATTGATGCTGTATTTGCATTTCTGCTGTTAGACATTAAGTGTAAGTTGTTTAAACTACATTATGTCAAGTCAAGAAGCTTTTATTGTCATTTCAACTATATATAGCTGATGAAGTACACAGTGAAATGAGTTTCTCCAGAACAATGGTGCTACATAAAAACAACAAAGAGCTACATAACAAAAGATAGAGCTACATAACAGAACACGGAGCTAACAACTAAAATAAGTTGTCCAAGCCACATAAAGTGCATCCTAGTACAAACAGTGCAAAAAGACCGCAGAGAGGCCACGGCGTGGCAGTAGCACATCCTGGATCAGTCTTATAATACTAATTTTTTTACTACTTATAATATAAAACTTTATTTTATATATTATATATATATATATATATATATATATATATATATATATATATATATATATATATATAATTATTTTAATATCTTGCATATGTATTTTACAAAAAGATATATATATATTATGTAGTAATTAATTCATCAATCTAGGACATATTTCCCCACTAATTTAATACCTTTTTGACCCTGACCAGGATAAAACATTTAGTCAAGACAAATAACAATTAAAACAAAAATGTGTGTACCTCATTGGGGGCAGTGCTGAGGTATGGGCTAGGTGAAAGAGAGTGTACCAATAAGGCAGGAGGCAGTATCTCTGCTTAATTGCCGATCGTACTGCTGAAGTGACTGTGTTTCCAAACAGCCATGGCTCACGCCGTTTGGTCTGTTTAGCTGAGTGGCCTCTATAGAAGGGTTGTAGCGCCCCTGCCTGGTACCAGCGCACCAGCAACTCAGGGTCAGGATCCTGTACAAAGCCTCCTACATCAGCTGCAAATATACAAGCCATTATCTTTTTTCCTTGTATAATATTTTTAAAATCATAATGTTTGTGCCTTTATTGGCATCCATTAAAAGAGAATAACTAACCCCCACAAAACTGAATTCCAGTGACACTTAGTGACAACAGCATAGGGATTGAGATCTTCAGATAGTCCCAGGTAGCAACATTGTCCCCTGTCCATATTGCACCTGTGGGAAAATATGAAACACTTTGAGCTAAAGGAAAGTGATAGAACTTGTTGCTTAAATCCCCATTGATTCAATCATTGGCCATTATTGTTTTAGAACTTAAAATATCTGTATCATGTTTTGCACCTCACATGACCAGAAAACGTTTTGAAGTATTTTTTGTATGTGTAAAAAAAAATATTTTTTTTTATTTTAAAATAAAAAAAAAATAAAGATATATATATATATATATAAGTGGTGTTTCTCAGTGTATGTAGAATTACACATTAAATGACATTATATCCATAACCAATCAGCAACTGGTGCTGCTAGATCCACCCAGTGTCGATCTTGTCACCGTAAAACCATACAGTTCCAATCATTTAATATGGAAGTAGTGGCCAACAGAAAACAGACCTACGGGTTTGGGCTTACCCATTCTCTGAGACCCTGCAAAGAAGGAACGTGAAAGAACAAATGGTCTCTCCAAGCCACCAGATCGAGTTATCAAACCCTCAGCAGTAGCCATATGCTGTTGAGAGAATATTACTGTGATGACCTGTACTGGCTTAAGATTCACCAGTGCAAAATGAGGATGAATTTTATTGACGCTCTAACCTGGAAGAAGCCATACAGGTTGTGTAATTCCCTGTGTTCCCTGCCTGAACAATGAACCACGTCTTTAGGCATTGTCTGCTCTGGTCCATTAAAGACAGAGGGCTCGTTCATGTCAATCCACACAAACAAGGACTCTGTAGACCCCTAGTCCATAAAGACATTCAACAATATATAGAGAAAAGGTAGGGATATATAGATAATTTGCATGGGATTAGTTAGAGCATTCATACAGATCAGAGAAAAAGTATGCAACTATTCTGTTCATGCTTACTTTATATTTGTCAAATGAAAACTGCCTGGCATACCACGACCTTGTCCTTGGGCTACTGAAATCCAAATAGCAGGAATCACCTAAAGACACACCACAGTTACAAACATGTAGCTTTCAAAACACTGGTTTAATCACTGAAAAATTTCCAAGGATTTTGAATGGTAAAAATCTACATTATAGTTTAAAAAACAACCCAAACACACCTTGGACTGAAATGTGAAATGCTGAGATATAATACAGACATTACTATACCTGGCCAGCATGATCCATGATAAACACCACCAGCTTTGTTCTTTACAAAATGTCCTCCATCTCTGGCTGCACAGAAAAAAGGCCAGTCAGGGTCAGCCTTGATATGAGGGTCACTGATAACCACCAACTAAAATACATAAAATAGCAAACTATTGTGACACTGGATATGCCCCTTAATAACAAAGTATTTTTGGAAGTTAGACAGAAAGAGATTACCATAACTTATGAGTTATAACCCACCTTCCTTTTCTTTCTCTGCAGATGGAGCTGCATGTCCACCGGGTTAGAAAACAGTTTGGAGTCCCAGGTGAAATAACGCTTCCCTTCAGTGTGTTCTATGTCCAGCCAGATTACATCATAAGGGATGTTATGGAGGTCGAAGCCAGCATCCACAGCTTTCACGTCCTCTTCATCCAAGTAGTTCCAGCGACACTGGTGATATCCCAGCGAAAACAAAGGTGGCAATGCTTGATACCCTGTGCACAGAGAAAAAGAAAATCATGTGAATAACCCTACTACATATATTTTAATTCAACAGAGAATTGTATAATCCTTCCATTTGAAATTTTTGTAAAAAATACAGAGCCTTCTAATGTTCTTTATACTAAATATGTAAGTGAGTATCAGTCCCCAACACTGTTAACAGTTAAAGTTACATCTGCAGGCATAACAATCTAATTTAACATATTGTGACAGTGAACAAACAGCATGTCTATGTCCATCAGGCTATGAATATCATTATTACCCATCTTAGAGTATTGGGAATTATTATAACACAAATACTAGCAAATACTTGTTAATTATATATATATATATATATATATATATATATATATATATATATATATATATATATATATATATATATATATATATATATATAAATTAGGGCTGTCAATTGATTCAAATATTTAATCCCGATTAATTGCATGATTGTCATGAGTTAACTCCTAATCGCAATTAAATCACACCTTTTATCTGTTATAAATGTACCTTAAATGAATACTTTTTAACTTTTTTATACAAAAATCAACATGGGGCTAGACAAATGTGGATGCTTTATGCAAATGTTTGTTTATTATTATTGAAACCAAACTAACTCAACATGGAGCATGAAAAAAAAATATTCTTGTAAATGTTTGAAAATTGGTCAGAACCACTCAGAGGTTTTTTCTATGTTTTCACATGGCTGGTATTAATTGTCATATGTGTGCATCATGGCGGATTTTGGTGCTTGATTTGAGACTTGGCCCATCAGTACAACTAAAGTTTAGTGACTACAAATCATGTTTTGGTGGAGTTTATTATTTTTCTTTATATCTGATATATCTATATATTTGTAATAAAAATGATCAAACAGAAATGCGTGCTGCATTTATCACGTTAATGAAATTAGTGCTGTTAAAATGAATTTGTAAAAAATAGCATGCTGTAGGATGCATGTTGCATGTTGTGTGCATCATGAAACTGAATAATTGGTTAAAATAAATGCAATGGATGGTCTGTTTTGTGTAACAGAATACATAAATTACTTCTATGTGAATTGGCCTTGAGATTAAACATTACTTAAAAGCTGGAAACTGTGTGTTGCGTACTTAATAATATTTATTATCACAGGGAGTACCTGTAAGTTGTGCATACTGTGAAAACACTTGGGCAGGTGAAGGTCCAAGAAGTATAAAACAATCAATTCGTCCACTCTCTGAAACCCAGCTCATATCAGTTTGAGGATTTACCCTGCTCTTCTTCACCGGTGGGCCATCCTCTCCCTGCTGAAAAACACACCATGTGCTGTATTGATGGTTTTATTATTTAGCAACCTCCAAATGTTTCACTTCAAATCAACTTTTCAAATCAGACTTTTTCTGTACATTGACAACTCAAAAATAAATCGAGTTTCATTTCTATAGTATAGTCCCTTGAGAAAATATACTAAAATTATCACTCAAATGTAAGGGATATACTCACTTTTGTGAGATACTGTATCTACATTGGTTGCCAATAAGATTTTTTTGTCAGAATGATACCTCTGAATAGGTTGAGCCATACTGCAGATCAACAAGAGTTTCAGAGGCATTAAGCCAGAACACCCCCAGCGTCCTGTCTGGTTTGTGAGCTAGCAGAAGAGGAACTGAACCATAAAGCCCCTGTCTGCTGTTGATCTCATAGGCAAACACATCCAGGTTGTACAATCGATATGGCTCACTGCCACTGTAAGACACAGTGTGAAGTTGGCGAAGGTCCATTTACATTTTGAATCGCTTTTTATTTAGCAAAAATATATGAAGGATTGACTCTACCTGGTGTCTTTCAACTGGAAAGAATCAGCATGCTCTGGAATGCCATAAATATGGCTGAAACCATGCAGCCTAAGGTCAATACCCACTGAACTGTTGCCTGTATTAAAAATAATGACACATATATATGGATTTGCTTTATACAATCTCCAACTGAAATTTTAATCTTAAGCAACACTGTGACACACCATGTGCTTTGATGTCTTCAAACTGTCTGAAGGTCTCCTTCAACACCCCTGAAGGATTTTCTTCACCCTGTGAATTTAGAGAAATAAAGTTTGCCCACATACCCAATGCAGTCATACTGTAGTAATAATAATAATAATAATAATAAAAGAAGAAGAAGAAGCAGCAGAAGACAATGACAACAATGATGATGAAGAAGCATTGTATGTGTATACGTTAGATTCTTGCCTGGTGTGAACATGAGATTGGGCTGTAAAAAATGCAAATAGAATTTAGTGTAGTTAATAGAAATTTGTCATGTGCATCTAGAATGGCTTCTAAAATGGAATATACAGGTGACGATTATCCATTTACCTGGCAAGATTAAACTGTGTCTCAAAGCAGAGTCTTCCTTCAGGATTAAATGTCACCATCACTTCTTCCTCATAGACAATTTCTAATTTAAATGGAAAGGCAAAGACCTGCACATGGTACTGCCCTGAACCCCATGTCAGAGAAACACAGTCAGTTCTCTTCCACTCAATCCTCAACCTATAAGATATACATTTCAGGATAGAAAAAAATTTAGACTCAAGTTTATATTTTAAAAGCGATCAAAGCTGGGCATGCAGTGTTCATTTTTCAGTGTTCTGCATTCGATGCATCTCAAGAACTCAAGAATCTTCTTAAGTTTAAGACTTACTGTTCATAGTTTGTCTCCCCAATCAAGACATCTGCAGCTTTATAGCGTTCTCTGACAGGCTGCAGTTCATCAATGGTAAATCTCAGTGTTCCATTAGAACTTTCATGGATTTGCAAAAGAAAATGCTCCTGTTCAATGTAGGCATATCATATTACACATATATATTCTATATTTGTACGCTTGCATGCAAATGCTTTGTCCTCTCTGTTTAGCTGGTAATACTGGCGCATATGCTGCCATTATTAATCAAGTATCTACAGGTGCAGAGAAACACTACATGGCTGAAATGTGTACCTGAGAGCTGGACTCCAAAAGCTCCACAGATGCTGCTCTCTCTTGCAGAACTACAGTGTCCAGTAAGGCACAATACTGAGACGCACCTTTGGCTTTCTGTCTCCTGTATAAGGTATTCAAGTCATTAATCAAAGAAGCAAATTAATGAATCAATAAAATCCTTCTTGCATGGCTTAGAAAACTTACTTGTAAAACAAGATGTGTTCGGCTCTCTTAAACTTGTCTTTTCCCTCATCATCTGGTACGACGCTGAAAAGTAAAGTCCATGCAGTTAACTATAATGATTTGCATTACACAGTCACATGACAATGACCAAAGACACTGGAATGGACCAGGAAGACCACACCAAAAGCGTTTAATATAATACTATAATCTTTTTGTAATTTTGTTTACACTAACTACCTCTGTAGAACATCCGTAGAATCACTTTTATTTACGCCAACTTCTGCCATGCTCAGTGTTTACAGTTTCCGCTTCCTTTGACAGTCACTGTACAGACAGCGCCTGGGTCGACAAGCCACGCCCATTTTTGACGAATGCGATTCTGATTGGCCACTTGTCCATTTTGACTGGACAAATACAGGGAAAACGTGTTGCTTTTTATTTTGATAACAAAATATTTATACACTATATATATATATATATATATATATATATATATATATATATATATATATATATACACACACACACACACACACACACACACACATGCGTATATACACACACACACACACACACACAGATAGATAGATAGATAGATAGATAGATAGATAAATATAGATAAATATAGATAGTATTTTAAATTACGTTTGTTTTTTTCCGTGCTTTAACTGAAATGCTACTGTCGGATTAAACACAGTAGTTAACTAATAGTAGTACATGCTTTCCCTTTGGATATTTTTGCAACGTTTTGATAAATTTATGGGAGCATTGTGTTCGTTCTGAAAACCTACAAAGCTCACAACTGACAGTGAAATTTTCTATTTAGTAAGATTTCCAAATGTTTAGCAATTTTCTGAAAAAAAGAGGGAATAAACAAAATGTGTTACAACAATGTGAACATTTTCTGTCAACCTAGTTTTATAGTTATATTTGTATACATATTTCTGTACATTTTCCTGAAATAGTAACTAAAAACTAAAAAAAGTCTTTTTTTTTGGGTCTGTGGAAATGAGAACAAATGTTGCCAGAATATTCTGCAAACCAAAATTTGTAAGCTAATCTTGTCAGTTATTTATACAGCATTTGTGCTATGTTTAATGCAACATAGGCCCTACCATGACATGTTTTGTCATACAGTGTTAAAGCGTGCTGAGATAACATCTGTAGCTAATGACAAACCCGACACCACTGCTGAAGTAGCAGTGCGAAGTGACGATGACTAGGATCAATTAAATAAAATGGATGGCAAGATGGATAAAAAGTGTTGACTGTTAAATATTTGATTAGCAGTCAGAATGCATAAAATCAATCTCACATGATCACTAATAGCTGATGAGTTCCTCAGTTGCAGGCCAGCCGGAGCATGGGTAAATAAAACTACAAAATAGTATACATTTATTTGCAAAAACAAGGCAACATTTACAGGCTAAAGCTATTTTACATAATTCATCGAACACAGTCGTTTTGTATAAGGTGGCAAAGGAAAAGCTCCAGCAAAACGGTGAGGAATCCAAGATAGCTCCCGGATCCAGTACAAGCACCAGGGTAACACAAAGAGGGCCTTCAAAGGATAAATCCAAAAGGAATGGCATGCATGGAGCATTTAAACAAGATTTTTGGAGAATGAGCACATTTACTGACATACCGCCCTTCTCTTTTGTGCTGCAAAACTCACATAATTCATATTTCCTTTTAAAGCAGCACTGTGCAATTTTTAAAAAGTTCGCAAGATTTGGGGATTTCTAAAGACTTGAATACATGTCCAGTCTTTGATGAAGTTCATCGGTGATGAGATTTCTTTCTTTAAGGTCATCCAATGCACTCTTTAGTGTTGTCTTGCACCTCCTTTCTCTGTCCTTAGCATTACGGAGTTGACGCTGGAGGCGTTCCATGTTTGCCAGGGCCTGTGCCAATCTGTCTTTCACCCTGTTTGGTGAAGGATCCAGTGCATAAGAATGCTCCTGCTCAGAGAGGGAAAATAAATAAAAATAAAGGAAAAAAATAGTCAGGTTCTGTGCACGTCCACATCAGTCATTTACTTGGTTAAAAAGTTTTTAACAAATCGACCGTTACTTACATCACAAACCAGAGTTTCTGTTTCTCCTTTGTTGGCATTGCTGTCTGCTTTCACCACCACTACTTCAAATGGAGCAGCAGCCTTCTGTGATGTTACAGTCTTTCTTGGTTTAACAGGTTTCTAAAAATATATTATTTAACATAAAAAAATTACTTAACAATAATGTACGTTGTCACTTTATCAAACTGTTTTAGAGATAAAAATCATCAAACAATGTATAATCTTTAAAAGGTGTAAACATACTTTCTGGAGGTGTGCTGGAAAATTAAAAACTGATGGGATGGCTCCTTCACGGAGACGGACAATCTGCCCAGTTCTGTCAATGGCATCCTCTGTAAAATGCTGGCTGCACAGGACTGAATGTGGAGTGGCTGAAAATCCCTCTTTTCTGAGTGCATTCTCCCAAATTTTTCTCAATTTAGCATCAGTGGGAAACCTTGAGACACATTTTACACATATATTACTTGTCATGAGTGAATTTGAGAAAACATAAACATATTAAACATAGCTTAACAGTCCTGTAGGATAACTTGTGTATATTTCAGATGAATCAACATTAAGCATGATGTTAAATAGATCCACAGCAACCAATTGTTACCTGAACACATTCATTTTATTAAATTATTTTTTTTGTTAATTTTTTTTTTGCCATTTTGTGATAGTACAACATTGTTCCCCAAACTAACTAAATTAATTTAGAAAATGGTTAATCTTTAGAATCCCCTTAATATTGTCCACAGTAAACACATTTAGTATATTTGTTCATTCTAATACACATACACACACACAAACCTGAGATTTAATTTCTAATGATTGCTTTTCAATGTCGATTATAGTTGTTGTTTTTTTCTTCGATATTTTAAATAAATTAAGCGCCGTAACATAGTTTAAATAAAAGTTTCATTTTAGGTATTAGAATGGTTTATGGCATCATCCAAAAGAATGCCTAGAAACAGAAAGTGGTATCACCACACCATGAAAATAATACGACCTTTAACCCTCATTTACCTTGTAGGTTTGTGAACATGTTATTGTCAGATAATCTTTTGAATTGTAACAATCAACCACTTTATATTAAGTAGTATTACGTCATAATGTATTTTAGCCACGCCCCCTTTTCAAATTTTTTTGTACGACCTGCATAGTGGGGAATAGTTATGACTTTGGAAGTATTTTTTTTATCACATCAAGAGTTATAATGTAGCTACAGGTGTGTTTGAAGCATTCCCCCCCAGCAGGAGTGGGCGGAGTCTCGAAGGGAAGTGTAGAGGAACCGCATATCCGGCTGGCCTTTAGACTTCCACTGAAAGCATTAAGGTGTCCGTTATATGTTTTAGGTGTTGTTTAGATTTCGTGTGCAAACCTGATGTGCAGCGATGAGAGACTGCAAACCGAGTTCAAATCTCAGATCTACAACACCGGAGCAACCTGATTACAAGCACAGCTAATAAAGTTCATCTTAGTCCAGCCGCGTTGCTTTAAATGAATCCGACTCCATCTTTTCCACATCACCGATCATTACAAAACGTTAAAAGGTCAAGCATCAAGTGATCGCATTTATTAGGTATAAACACACTGTGATCGGTTATGGTTAACTAGCTAAGCTAAATAGCAGGCTAGCCCCTGTCTCAGCGCAGAAACACACACACGTATATGATCGGAAATTTCACCTGTGGAAAGTGACCCCTTGTTTTCTCAGGTTTGCATTGCGCCGATTCTTACAGCCGTACGCTGCGCACTGTACTGGCATTGTCCGAAAATATATTTATTTGTAACTAAAGTCAATGGAGTGGACCTATCTAAGATGGAGGCGCTGTTGACGTGTCTTTATATCCAGATGAGTCCTGATAAACAACAGTACGAACAGGAAGTAAAAGGAAGTGGTGGAACACGATGGTGCCAAACTAAAAGTTCGAGGCATCCCTCTCTCCAGTACTCATTCACACTGTCAGAGAAAAGTAGAGAAGGCCAGCCATCTTATGGTTTCTGAAACATTGGTACAACTCCTCCAGGGTACAGCATAGGCATGGGTACAGGGTTTCATCCTTAGCTTTGGTTTACAATCTGTATGGAGTTTATCTGCAAATTCTACTAATATACGAAGGGGTTTCATCTGGGTTCGCTGGTTTTCTCCCATCCCATTTTTGAATATCACATTCCACATTTGGTCCCCAATTGCTATTATAACTCCGTATAGATGCTCCACTAGATTTTTGAAGTATGCTTGTGGAGATTTAAGAAGCTTTTACTTGTCACATGTACATTACAGCACATTCAATTTATTTATTTGAAAGATTGTTATAAAGCTAGGGTCAGAGTACAGGGTCAGCCATGATACAGCAGGTCTGGAGCAGAGAAGGTTAAGGCTCTTGCTCAACAGCTTGGCGATACTGGAACTTGAACCCCCAAACTTCCACCCTTTTAACCTTAGAGCAACTCAGAGTCTTAACCACAATGCTACCACTTCCCCTGACTATTGCTAATTGTGCTCATTCATCCACAAGAGCATTAGAAAAGTCAGTTACTGATGTAGGTTGAGGAGACCTGGGGTGCAGTCAGCGTTCCAATTCATACCAAAGACGTTTAATACCGTTAAGGTCAAAGCTGTATACCATGTAAACCACACATTGCTTTGTGGCAATATACCCATACCATACCATGAAACCTGTGCCAGCCTTACCGGCATCAAGTGTATTGACATACATGAACAAAATTAGTATCATTGTGCCTAACATGGTCATTTTTATTGATGAAATTTGAAGAATATGCACAGTCATTAAAGACACCTAATATGGAGTTGGTTT